>NC_052169.1:21380280-21607780 GCF_902713615.1 Scyliorhinus canicula | reverse complement strand
GATGCTTTTGCTCTGCTTTCAATGGTTTGCATATCTCGAAGTAGCCGGCTCTTCGAGAACAGTAACCACTCTCTTTGCTTCAATTTATCGCCGAAGATGTTAACAATTCAGTTCACCGGCGGAGGAGGCAGCCCCCCGGGCCGACTGTTCAGTTTGGGAAGCCCCTGCCCGAGTTCGGTACCTGTATGCACTACAAGAAGAGCTGCCGGTGGCTCAGGTAAGGGTAATATCTCTTAGCCCCTGAGAGCAAGACGTGTGAGTGAGAAAGAAGTTAGTTCCTCTTGTCTCCCGAGGTTTTGCTGGGACGGTGTGGGGTAGGTTCAAGGTTTTGGTTTGCGTTCGTTATTACCTTTGCGTTCTTCCACACAGGGGAACGTAGAAAAGATCCCATGGTGGTGTTATCAAACAGAATTTGATACAAGCCACATGGGCAGTTGTAGGGCAGGCAACCAGAAGGGTGGTCAATGAGGTAGGATTTGATGAGCAACTTCACAGAATTCCTACAGTGCAGAAGGAGGTCATTTGGCCCATTGAGTCTGCACCGGCCCACAGAGGACACCCTACCTCAACCCCACCCTATTTTTGTAACTCCACCGAACCTTTTGGACACTAAGGGACAATTCTTTAGCATGGCCAATCCACCTAACCTGCACCTTTAGACCGTGGGAGGAAACCTGGGCACTCTGCGGAGGCCCACACAGACACGGGGAGAACTTGCAGACTCCACACAGACAGTGACCCTAGGCTGGAATTGAAGCCTGGCCCCTGGTTAGTGAGGGACCACAGGGTATAGAGGCAGAGTGAGTGTAAAAAGGGAATTAAAGAGCGTGAGGCCCAGGCAAGTGAAGTGTGGACCCCCAATGTTGGAACGGTGGAAATTGGGGTTGTACAAGAAGCCAAAATCCGAGGAGTGCAGTGATCTGGCAGGTTGTACAACTGCAGGAGGTGACAGTGGGAGGGAGAGGGGAGGCCCTGGAGTTACTGGAAAACAAGGAGGCAATTTAAAAAATTTTGGGGGATTAGGGGCCAGTGCAGTTCAGCAACCACGGGTGATGGGCTGAACGGGGTTTAATGCGAGTTAGCGTGCGACTTCGATTCCATGTCTTTTAGTGCAATGCATAAGAACTAAAAACAAGAGTGGGAATTTTTAAAAAAAATAATAAATTTAGAGTACCCAATTATTTTTTTTCCAATTAAGGGGCAATTTAGCGTGGCCAATCCACCTAACCTGCACATCTTTGGGTTGTGGGGGTGAAACCCACGCAGACATGGGGAGAATGTGCAAACTCCACACGGACAGTGACCCGGGGCCGGGATTCGAACCCCGGTCCTCAGCCGCCGCAGTCCCAGTGCTATCCACTGTGCCACATGCCGCCTAGAGTGGAAAATTTAACCCCTCGAGCCCACTCCACCATCCAATATGATCATGGCTGATCTCGCCTCGGCCTAATCTCCACCGTTCTGCCCGCTACCCGTAACCTTTGACCCCTTCAGGCCCAGGCAACTGAAGGTGGGCGGGAATCGGGGATGTGCAGTATGCCAGAATCTGCGGAGCGCTGAGACCTGGGTCTATCACAGTCAGTCCTGGGTATCACACCTCTGGATGGATATGTTGGCCTTGGAGGGGGTACAGTACCCATTCACTTGAATAATGCTGGGCCGGAAAGGGTTAAAATACGAGATGTTGCTGAGGTTTGTGTACCTTAAATATAGACGATTATGGAGTGATCTAGCTGAATTGTTTAAGATGATTAAAGGATTTGATAGAAGCTATTTCCTGTGACGGTTGAGGTCAGAATAAGAATAATCTTAAAACTAGAGTGAAACTGTTCAGTGGTGATATCGAGAAGCACTTCTTCCTGTAAAGGGTCGTGGTACTCTGGAGCTAACCCTCATAGAGGTTTACAGCACAGAAAGAGGCTCTTCAGCCCATCATGCCTGTGCTGGCCATCAAGCATCGATGTATTCCATATTCCAGCAATTGGTCCGCAGCCTCGTATGCTACGGCGTTTCAAGGACTCATCTCAAATGTTGTGAGGGTTCCCACCTCTACCACCCTTTCAGGCAGCAAGTTCCAGATTCCCACCACCCTCTCGATTGGAAAAAAAACCTTTTCCTCAAATCTCCTCAAAATCTCCTGTCCCTTACCATAAATCGATGCCCCCTGGTGATTGACCCCTCAACTAGGGGGAAAAGTTTCTTCCTTTCCACCCTATCTCTGTCCTTCATAATTATGTATGCCTCAATCAGGTCCGCCCTCCGCCTCCTCTGCTCTAAGGAGAGCAACCCCAGCCTAACTTGCCTCTCTTCATAGTTGACATTCACGTGACCTGAAGTTTTGGCAATTGGGCACAAATACGGAAGTACGCAGGTGACATTGATAAAAAAAGGACAATTCAAGAGATCCCATTCAACATAAAAATGGTGATTCGATTGGAAATATTTGAGTCCATAGAATCGTGCAGCACAAAAGGAGGCCATTTGGTCCATCGTTCTGGTGTCAGCTCTTTGAAAGAGCCACCTAATCAGGCCAACTTCCTTGCTCTTCGCCCAGACCCCAACAGAGGTTTTGCTTTTCAAATGGTGGTTCGATAGTACAGAACCTGAGTGCAGCGTGGAAAAAGAGATTTTGTCGCACTTTCGCATCTTGCATTCATCAGGACAGACACAAAGATTGGGAAATTTATACTGCATGAGAAAAGAGGCTTACCCGTGGCAGACGCAGCGGGCAGGCTGGCTGGAAGGGGCTATTGCATTTGCAATGCTCTGTTAGGCATTTGTTGTGGATGTTGGTATTCCGTTAAATGTTGATGTTCCGCTCTATCGGAGCGTTGCTGTCACCCGCTTCACAGGAGCGTGTTTGTCAGAGAATGACTTTGCACACCTCGGCCAAATTGTGCTGAATGCACATGAGGATATTGTGCAATCCTCAATCGAGTTCTTCGTCGACACGTGCTGGATGTAGCTATAAACTGCTTCAGATGATCTAATTTGGGAAGCTGCAGGTCGCACCGCAGGGTTAGTGGAATGTGCGAGGTGGAAAATGCCACCAACAGGAATTACAGACCGACCAGCGAATCTCGTATCGGCGGTAGGGAAACTACGGGAGAAAATTCTGAAGGACAGAATCAATCTCCACTGGGAGAGGTACGGTTTGATCAGGCGCAGTCAGCGTGGCTTTGTCAGAGGGAGGTCATGCCTAATATATTCGATTGAATTTTCTGCGGAGGTGACCAGGTCTGTCGTGTAGTTTATATGGATTTCAGCAAAGCCTTTGGACCAGGTCCCTCTTTTACAAAGAAGGTAAAAAGCACACGGGATCCAGGGTAAACGTGGCAAGTTGGATCCAAAATTGGCTTAGAGCTAGGAGACAGAGGGTGGTGGTAGAAGACGGTTTGAGTGACTGAAGGCCGGTGTCCAGTGGTGTCCCACAGGGATCAGTGCTGGGTACGTTGTTATTTGTGATGTATATAAACAATATAGGAAAAAAATGGGGGGGTGGGGGGAGTACGTTTGCAGATGCCACGAAGATTGGCCGGGTGGTTGACAGTGAAGAAGGAGGTCTTGGGTTACAGGAGGATCTAGACAGGTTGGGCAGATTAGTGGCAGATGGAATTTAGCCCAGAAATGTGAGAGGTGGTGCACTTGAGAAGGAATAACATGACAAGGGAGTATTTAATGAACGGCAGGACAATAGGAAGCTCGGAGGAATCTTGGAGTATTTGTCCATCAATCCCTGAAGGTGGCACGATAGGTTAATAAGGTAGTTAAGAAGTAATATGAGACACTGCCATTATCAGTTGCAGCATAGTACAGGATGTTGGAACTGTGTACGACTTTGATTAGGCCTGTGTTCAGTTTTGGAGGGGGTGCAGAGGAGATTCACCAGCGTGATGCCTGGGATGGAACATTTTAGCTTTGAAGAGAGGCTGGATAAGGGGCAGCACAAGTGGCTAGCACTGTGGCTTCACAGCGCCAGGGTCCCAGGTTCGATTCCCTGCTGGGTCACTGTCTGTGCGGAGTCTGCACGTTCGCCCCGTGTCTGCGTGGGTTTCCTCCGGGTGCTCCGGTTTCCTCCCACAGTCCAAAGACGTGCAGGTTAGGTGGATTGGCCATGATCAATTGCTCTTGGTGACCAAAAAAAGTTAGATGGAATTATTGGGTTACAGGGATAGGGTGGAAGTGAGGGTTTAAGTGGGTCGGTGCAGACTCGATGGGCCGAATGGCCTCCTTCAGCACCGTATGTTCTATAAGCTCAGGTGGTTTTCCTTGGAGCAGACCAGGCTGAGAGGGGGACTGATTGAGGGGTATGGGATTATAAGGGGCTTGGACAGGGTGGATAGAAAGCAGCTGCTCCCCCTTGGTTGACGGGTCAATAATGAGGGGGGGGGCATCATTTTATGGTGAGGGGCAGGCGGCTTCGAGGGGATTTGAGGAAAGATGCTTTCACCTAGAAGGTGGTGAGAATCTGGGATGCGTGGCCTGGGCGGGTAGTTGAGGCCGGAAACCTCATAACCGTTAAAAAATACTTGGATGAACTCTTGAAATGTCAGAACATTCAAATGCTGGGAAGCGGGATTGGCGTAGATTAGAGTGCTTTTGTTGGTGCAGGCTTGATGGGCCGAAGGGCCTCTTCTGTATTTATGATTCTAGGACTGAAACCAGCTCCGACTGAAGGAATTAAGATCTCACTCCCCTCTGCTGGAGGGACAGTGAGTTTGAGGAGCTGAATCCGCTTTCCCGTGGGTAAGAATTGACAGCTTAAAATGGAGGACCATCAATTTGTGCACATTTTAAATTCAGTTTGCCCCCATCACCCATGGGGGGGATTGAGGAGGACACTGGCTCAATAGGCAGAATTGTATCACCCTTGCCTGTTATTTGTATGTTGCATTGCGCTGTAGAATTGCTCTGTGCTGAATGATTTCAGGTTTCCATGTTGTGGCAAAGCCTACCCATGTGATGTGTGCCACGATGAGGATCAAGATCATGTCATGGAGCTGGCCAGTCGAATGCTGTGTGGGTACTGCGCGAAGGAGCAGGTGAGGCCGGCTGTGAGACCATATAGCCAACAGAGTCTGAAGGTTCTTTCTAATTCATGCGGCCAGGTCAGCATTACCTGTCCCTAATTTCCCCAGCAGAGGCGATGGTGATTCTCCATCTTCAATACAGCTGAGTGCCTTGCTGGGCCGTTTCAGAGGGCAGTTGCGCGCCCTTCCAGTTCTCCCTGGAGTCTAGACGTATGCGGAGCACGTTGTGCATGGTGCATGCACTGAAAGACAATTAAAAATCCAGAGTTTTACAAGCCCTGTTCCAAGAGGCTGATTTCCTACTGAGCAATCGTACTTGTCCCGTTTAGTCTGCAAGAGCTGGTTCGTCCATGAATGCTTAATGGGAACATTTTAAAATTCTCGTTTGCTCTCTCGAAGCATTTGGGGTTTTTGAAATACCAGGGCAATATCGTACAGGGAATATAATGCTTGCCGTAAGATTAAATCATTTGGTTCCAACCCATAATTAGTCTTTCATCCGCAGCCCCCAACTTGAACCCAATGTTAATTCATAGGAAAAGACTATTATGATCCCGGACCCAGACCTCAACAGTTGTTAAACCGGACAGAAATTGTATTTAACTTGTAAGACTGCGAGGAAAGGATGCTTCGCTTCAGAATTGATTTCTTGCAAATTGGGGATATGGTAGATTAAAACAACCTTTGTTACTAACACAGTGTTACTAACTTTAACGTCATAAAAACAAATAGATTTCATTATCAGTTAAACAATGCTTAACAATGACAATGAAACACTAACTCCTAATTGCTACCTTTTATCTCCACTCAAGCAAAACCCACCTCGGGTCAAAATCCACTTTGAGTTAGCCAACCCAGGAATATTTGCCATAAAGAAATGCCTTTGATCAACCGCTTTGAGAGAGAGATCCTTCAGGAACCAGCTTGCAGATTCTTGCCTTGTGTCGAGCTACTGTTTAACCTGCCAGCCTTTTCAGAAACTGCTGTTCTGTCCACCGACAAAATCTTTTCAACTAAACTGGTTTGAGAGAAACTGCTGGTCTGTTCACATCCCAATCTTTAACCAAATTGAAACTCTGCACCTGACCGCTTCATCCCCTGGCTCCTCCCATCAACTACACAACCTTACTAAAGCTAAAGGAGTGTGGGGGGGGGGGGGGGGGGGGGCACTGTTTTATAATTAGGGGTAGCCCTTTTTGGGCAAAGATGTGGATTCTTTGATGTTCTGTGACTTTGAAACTCAAGGCGGTAGAAACCGGGCCACTGAATGTTGTTCAGGCAGAGGTTGATTGATCCTTGTTAGGCAAGAGAGTCAGCATATCGGAGGGGTGGGGGCAGAGGTGGGAATGTAGATATTGAGTCACAAAACAGATCAGCTATGGTCTTATCAAATGGTGGAACAGGCTCGATGGGCCAAATAGCCTGCTTCTGCTCCGAGTCATCTGTTTGTATGAGGGAGTGCTGCACTGTCTTTACAGCGAGACGTCAAACCGAGGTGTTGTCTAACCTCTTGGATGCACCTGGCATTATTTCTGAAAAGTAGAGGGAGGTTCTGGCCAATATTTATCCCTCAACCAACAACACGAGCAGACCCCACTGCTGTTTATGGGAGCTTACTGCGTAAAAAGTGTGTCACGTTTTCTGGCACTTCCAAAGGAGTTTACCTCATTACAATTACTGGCCTTCAAAGCCGGCTGTAATATAATTTGGAGGGTTAGAAATTTGAGCCTTTCATTTTACAAGGACAGGAAGATGAGTAACAAATTGTTTGTTTTTCTTAGATTGTGTAATCACAGTTTTATCACAGTGTAGATATTTGGAATTGATATCTCCTCTCTCGCCCTCTCCCCCTCTTTCTCTCGCCCCCTCTCTCTTTCCCTCGCTCGCTCCCTCTCCCTCTTTCTCTCTCTCCCTCGCCCTCTCCCTCTTTCTCTCTCTCCTTCGCCCTCTCCCTCTTTCTCTCTCCCTCGCCCTCTCCCTCTCTTTCTCTCGCCCTCCCTGTCTCTCTTTCCCTCGCTCGCTTCCTCTCCCTCTTCCTCTCTTTCCCTTGCCCTCTCTCTCTTTCTCTTTCCCTCACTCTCTCTCCAGCCATACAACAATGGGAAGCCCTGTGTTGCCTGTGGGGCCATGATGACTAAAGGATCCTACAGCAGCCACTGGGAAGGAGGTCAAGGTTGTCGCAACAGAATCAAAATGAGTCAGTAAGTGTTCTGCGCCTCAGAGATCTGGAAAGCAGTAGTGAATGCGTCTCAGTAACCCCCCCCCCCCCCCAATCTATGCCCCTCAATTTTGTACACATCATGTTCCCCCCTCAGTCTTTTTTGCTTTAAGGAAAATAACCCCAGTCAAACAGGCTCCCTGATTCCTGACACAGGACCCTCCCCCAGCTACCTAGTCCGTCCTTGGCCCCGCCAGTTTAGTACACGACTGCTTTACTGCACGTTCCTTCAACCCTCACATTTCCCCCAATCATAAAGTCATTATTTATGATTGTCCATCCTTGTCATTCATTAGTGAGTCAATTCCCCTCGATTTCCCTGCTGTGCTTTCCCACTGTCCCCCCCCTCGCCCTCCCCCACCGTGCCACCCTCACCCTCCCCCACCATGCCACCATCACCCTCCCCCACCGTGCCACCCTCGCCCTCCCCCCCCCCCCCCCCAAACCATGTCACCCCCCCCGTACCATCCTCACCCCCCAACCGTCCCGTCCTCGGCCCCACCCCCACCATCCCACCCCCACCATCCCACCCTCACCCCCACCCTCTCCGTCCCACCCTCACCCCCACCGTACCACTCTCACCCCCCACCGTCCCGCCCTTGCCCCCACCCTCGCTCCCGCCCTCGGCCACTCCCCCCAACCGTGTCACCCCCCCGGTCCCGTCCTCGGCCCCACCCCTACCATCCTCACTCCCGCCATCCCGCCCTCACCACCACCCCCCACCCTTGCCCCCCACCCTCGCTCCCCCAGTAGAAGCACTGAGACCTGCTACCAGCCTTGTGGTGGGATGTGACTTTGCGAGGGCCTGGACACTAGGACACTGCTGTGGATCTTTCACAAGACGGGGCCCAGCAAACGCAAGATGTTGTGCTCCGTGTAATCAGCCTGTTTTTTCATTCCGCCTTTTATTGTTCTTCCTTTTCACAGTAAAGACAAGCAGAAATATTCAAACACTGCGAAGACAGTCTCCCGTCGCTCCCAACGTCAGTACCAGAAATGAACGGCCCTGACTGAGGATCCCTAACTTGGACCCGTGGCCTTAGTAATGACTCCATGAGTGGGTTTGGTGTGCGTGCTTGCTTCTTTCTTTTCCTGGGTTGTCCTTGCTCCTGCCAAGGAGGCAACAGAAGGATAAATGTTGTTCGAATTTTAAAAGAGAAGCGATTTTCTCGGGGTGGTGGTGGGCGGGGCGGGGTGGGGGGGAGTGGGGCGGGGTGGGGGGTGGGGAGCAACTCAACGTGAGGAATTGGGCACCTTTTAGTTTGATCTACGTAGGTTACAGTAGAAGCCATCCTTCCCCTTCGTGTCGTCTTGTACCCACGAGCTGAAGCGAGTTCAAATGGCTGCCCTTAACGTGGTTAACCGCGCATGAGAGGATCGTTGTTTAAGCTGGAGAGTCGGCAGCATTCGCTCCCTCCGATCAGAATGAGGTCCAGGGCGTGTTGACGATTCCCGCGTAAGCTACGTAACGGCAAAAGCCACGTGTGCGCTGAAGCGCCCGGCTCATGTGTGACACCGATCGAGTGCCAGATCTAACCTCGCTCTCAGCGATAGCATGGAGCCTGCCCCCTTCTGATCCGGGCCAGGGATCTCGCACACCATTGTTCAGGTTCTGTACAGAATAAAGGGGGTGCAGAAACTCAGGCGTGTAAGAGAGCCCAGGACTGACCCTGTGCGCAGGCTCTCTCCGAATGGATGGTGCATTAACTCCGCTCCAGCCTCACCCTCCTGAGAGAGGCCTGAAGCACGCAGCCACGTACAGTTGGGAGTTGTGTTCTAATTTGGTTTTTTGAACGTTACAGGTTATCACTGTGGTGATTTACATTTGATTTGGACATTTTATAACATGAAGTCGGATCTTGTTCTATGCAATGTGTTGCCAGGCGCCACTGATAAGCAGGGAACTGACAGGGCAGGAAAGTCTATAGCCCACCCCTAGCCAAGCACGGACAGTAGAGCAGCGAGCAAGCCCTGTATAGAACCGTGTGAATAATTCTGCTTCTGAGATTGTTTTCCACTGTCTGTCATTAGCTGTTGAGTGCAAGGGGTGAATGTTTATCAAGCGAATGTCAATGAATGGGTTTTCCACTCATTGTTCCCACCGAATGCTTTTTACCTGGCTCTCCAGAGGCTGCTAACTCATCTTGCAGTCCCCAATAATCCACCAGCACAACATAGGGACAAGAGGGGAGGCCATTCAGCCCCTCGGGTCTGCTGACTATGTATCTCCAGTCCCTTGAAATCCTTACTGGAAACAAACCTGTGGATCTTTGCTTTGAAAGCTGCGAGAGCAGTGAAGTTGATACGGTTCCAGTTTGGACAGCGAGCGTGTGCCAGATATCAGCCTCTCAGTCGAGTGCAATCCCAACGTGTGCAGGTTACATGCCTTCCAGCAGATGGCAGCGGTTCCTCCTTTCCGATTTGGAGGCCCCACATCACAGACACTTCAGAACTGACCCCTTTCAGTCAGGACCTGGTCACCTGAGCCCTCCTGGTGGGAACAGCCACAGGTACCCGGCAGGGAAATGGTGGCCCTTATTGTAGACCTGAGGGGAGGCCAACATCATCCAGGTCCTTTGAGGTTAAATCACGTGTGTCAAGGTGTGTGTTTATGTCGCTGTGTGTGTGTGTCAGGGTGTGTATGACGCTGTGTGTCGGGGTGCCTGTGTGTGTGTGTGTCGGGGTGTGTGTGTGTGTGTGTGTCGGGGTGCCTGTGTGTGGGTGTGTCCGTGTGCATGATATCGGGGTGTGTCCGTGTGTGTCGGGGTGTGTCCGTGGGTGTCGGTGTGTGTGCGTGTGTCGGGGTGCGTCCGTGGGTGTCGTGTCGGGGTGTGTCGTGTGTGTCGGGGTGCGTGTGTGTGTGTGTGTGTGTGTGTGTGTGTGTGTGTGTGTCGGGGTGCGTCCGTGGGTGTGTCGGGGTGTGTCGTGTGTGGGTGTGTGCGTGTCGGTGTGTGTCAGTGTGGGTGTGTGTCGGGGTGCGTCCTTGGGTGTCGTGTGTGGGTGTGTCCGTGTGTGTGTCGGGGTGTGTCCGTGTGTGTGCGCGCGTCGGGGTGTGTGTGTCGGGGTGCGTCCGTGTGCATGTATGTCGGGGTGCGTCCATGTGCATGTGTGTCGGAGTGTGTGCGTGTGTGTCGGGGTGTGTCCGTGTGCGTGGGTGTGTGTGTCAGGGTGTGTCCGTGTGCGCGCGCGTCGGGTGCATGTGCGTGTGTGTCGGGGTGCGTCCGTGTGCATGTGTGTCGGGGTGAGTCCGTGTGCGTGGGTGTGAGCGTGTGTGTGTCGGGGTGTGTGCGTGTGTGTTGGGGTGTGTGTCAGAGTGCGTGGGTGTGTCCGTGTGCGTGGGTGTGTCCGTGAGCGTGTGTGTGTCAGGGTGTGTGTCAGTGTGCGTGGGTGTGTCCGTGAGCGTGTGTGTGTCAGGGTGTGTGTCAGTGTGCGTGGGTGTGTCCGTGAGCGTGTGTGTGTCAGGGTGTGTGTCAGTGTGCGTGGGTGTGTCCGTGAGCGTGTGTGTGTCAGTGTGTGTCGGGGTGTGTGTGGGTGTGTACTCCTCATTCTGTTTCCCATTTTTTCAACTCCTCACTACACACACCTGCCAGTTGTAGTATCGCCTCAACATGTCGCGTTGTAACCTCTTGGACAGAGGGAAAATAAACGTTTTCTCAAATTAGAGCAAAACGAGGGCAGCATGGTGACGCAGTGGTTAGCATTGCTGCCTCATGGCACCAGGGTCTCAGGTTTAATCCTGGCTCTGGGTCACTGTCCGTGTGGAGTTTGCACATTCTCCCCGTGTCTGTGTGGGTCTCACCCCCACAACTCAAAGATGTGCAGGGTTGGTGGATTGGCCACGTTAAATTGCCCCTTAATTGGAATAAAAAGAATTGGGTTCTCTAAAAAGTGAGACCAAAGCTGAACCTGGTAGAAATAAACTGCCACATGGGACCTCCAGTGCCAGTCTAAACATGAAATGTATTGAACTGCTCGGGACGCCTCTGCGATGTTCACCAGCCTGTGGTATCCTGAGCTTCCACACACTCTTGGGGGTTTAACCCCACGCATTCCCTAATTATGATGAGATTTTTCTGCGTTAAGAAATGACAAGTGTTCCTTTCCTGGCGAGTGCCTTTTGTTTTTCGATTCTCCCCCGTCACCTCCATCAGCTCACCCCAAACCCCCACCCCAACTACCCCCAGCTTCTCCAGCGTCAGGATGATCAGCCAGGGACCCTCCGAACTCTTCACTTCCCTCTCTATCTCTCTCTCCCCTCCCGCCGCCCACACTCCCTCAAACCTGATCACTGCCCGCTTCTGTAACCCAGTGACGCACACTTGTCAATCAGGTCTACACACGACCAGGACATCCTCTCATCAGATGTCAGCAAGAGCTATTTGTTTGTGCGTGCGTGCAGTAATGTATCTCTGGGGGAGTTTAACCAGTTGTTCCTTGGGGGGGGGGGGTCTTGTTTACCAGCCGCACAGGAATGCGGACTTCACTTGAAGGTAGGGGGCGGGGCTGGGGAACTTTTAGACCATCTTGTGGTTAAATATCTGTGGTGCTATCCTGCCTTTCCAATTTGCACTACCAGCTCAGTCGGCTGGACGGCTGGTTCGCAGTGCAGAGCGAGGCCAGCAGCGTGGGTTCAATTCCCCGTACCGGCTGAGCATATTCATGACGGCCCCGCCTTCTCAACCTTCCCCTTCCCCTGAGGTGTGGGTGACCCTCAGGTTAAATCTCCACCAGTCACCTCTTCTCCCCCCCCCCTCAAAGGGGGGGACTGTGGCGACACACCATGGCGACTTTGCTAGTTGGTGAGGCTGTCCCCTTCTGAAAGGAAACTGGTTCAAACCCCAGGAGGTCTTCAGTTGTAAACCTCATTTCCCAGGAAGCAGGGGGTGGTGGGGGGGAGAGAGAGGGGGGTTAGCCTGACGCATGTTGTTGCTGTGGCGAAACTAATAGTATTTCTTGGGAGCAGTGACGGATTCAGTTGGGTCGCATTTCCAATTTTGGTGCAAAATTGCCACTCAAAGACTTTATGTGGTGAACATTGGCAAGGTGTTTTAAAAAAGGATACTAATTTGCATGAATGTAGAGTTGATGGTATTTTAAAATAAACTTTAGTTTTGTCAGTTTTGAGGTGTTTGGTGTTTTGTTTTGGTGACACTCCCAGCGTGAGAAACGGGCCACTTTTGGACTGTACCCTGGGTGCGATGGATTTGTGATACAGCTGATGTCGAGGGTTGCAGCTAATGGCTTTGGACCAACTGCGTCGTGAATAACTCTCCATTGGCGAGTAGACGCTGCCAACCCAAGCACGGATGGGACGGCGATGACACGGCCACAGCCAAATGGTAGCATGGTGGTTAGCATCAATGCTTCACAGCTCCAGGGTCCCAGGTTCGATTCCCGGCTGGGTCACTGTCTGTGTGGAGTCTGCACGTCCTCCCCGTGTGTGCGTGGGTTTCCTCCGGGTGCTCTGGTTTCCTCCCACAGTCCAAAGATGTGCGGGTTAGGTGGATTGGCCATGATAAATTGCCCGTAGTGTAAGGTTAATGGGGGGATTGTTGGGTTACGGGTATACGGGTTACGTGGGTTTAAGTAGGGTGATCATTGCTCGGCACAACATCGAGGGCCGAAGGGCCTGTTCTGTGCTGTACTGTTCTATGTTCTAAATGTCCTCATTTTACTGGCAAACCACTTGCGCAGTGGAGCGAAATGTTCTTCTCACCCGTGTATCAAAGAAACACTTTCTTCCATTCGTTAACGGCAGGGGGGGAAATTCAGAGTCGCGGGTGGAAGGTTGAGAGGAGATTTGATCGAGGTGTTCAAAGCCTGGGCAGAGGCGATGGGGAGAAATTGTTCCCACCGCTGGAAGCATCAAGGACCAGAAGGCGTTGGGCACAGCGGCGAGCACTGCTCGCAGCCCCAGGGACCCGGGGTCGATTCTGGCCCTTCGGTGACTGTGTGTAGTTTGTATGTTCCGTGTGGTGGGTTTCCTCCGGGTGCTGAACAGCAGAGGAATGTCCATCCCTTCCCATCGAAATTTAAAATGTGGCAACTTCATGCGTGAGTTACAAAAGCACTTAAGATGTCAACTTGCCTGGATAACTGATTGAGAATGAATATGAGCACTGCTTTAAATCTCCAAGGGGTATTTGCTTCCAATCTGTGTCAAGAATTCATTGTGTGTGTGTGTGTGTGTGTGTGTGTGTGTGTGTGAGGGGGGGGGGGGGGGGGTGAATTACAGGACCTTAATGCCAATCCAGTAGACCGTATGATATCGGAGCAGCATTAGGCCGTTTGGCCCATCGAGTCTGTTCTGCCATTCGATCGTGGCTGAAATATTTCTCATCCCCATTCTCCTGCCTTCTCCCCAAAGAATTTGATTCTCTTATTAATAAAGAAATCCCTTTATCAATCGAGAACACCAGCTTTGTGCTTGAGGTGCCTACAGACCAAAATCTGGAAGGTGGAATTAGACAGAATAGTTATTTCTCAGAACATAACTGTAAGTAGGAGCAATTTAGCCCCTCGAGCCTGCTCCACCGTTCAATATGATCATGGCTGATTGCATCTTGGCCTCAACTCCACCATCCCGCCCGTTCTCCGTAACCCCATTACCAATTAAAAATCTGTCGAACTCCTCCATAAATTTACTCACTGTCCCAGCATCCACCACGCTCTGGGGTAGCGAATTCCACAGATCCACAACCCTTTGGGAGATGTAGTTCCTCCTCAACTCAGTTTTGAATTTGCAACCCCTTACCCTGAAACTATGACCCACAAGAGGAAGCATCCACTCAATGTCTACTTTATCCGTAGAGTTTATCATCTTATAATCCACAGCATTATTCCTCCAATAAGACTTGCACCCTGCCCCCCCCCCCCCCCAGCCACCCTGTCTGTGAGCTCTGAATGTTTATACTCCGTAATTGTGGAATTCCTGATACGATTCAGGCCTGAGCAGCTTGATGAGGGGTTGCTTTCGCTGTGTGAATGTTTGTTTTTTTTTCAATTAGAAATTTAGAGTGTCCAATTCATTTTTTCCAATTAAGGGCCAATTCAGCGTGGCCAATCCACCTAGCCTGCACATCTTTGGGTTGTGGGGGCGAAACCTACGCAAACACGGGGAGAATGTGCAAACTCCTCACGGACAGTGACCCAGAGCCGGGATCGAGCCTGGGACCTCGGCGGCGTGAGGTATGCTGTGGGAACGTTGCATGAAAAGAACGTTCATCTGAATAGTGGCATGAGTATGTAAATCCAGTCAATAATAATAATCGCTTATTGTCACAAGTAGGCTTCAATGAAGTTGCCGTGAAAAGCCCCTAGTCGCCACATTCTGGCGCCTGTTCGGGGAGGGAATTGAACCCGCGCTGTTGGCTTGTTCTGCATTGCAAGCCAGCTATTTGGCCCACTGTGCTAAACCAGCCCCTACTAGTTAATGTCCCGTGGCGCTCAAATCCTTATAACACTTGTAGAGCTCAGACTTGAACAAGACAAATGATCACGCAGAAGCAACAGCACACGAGTTGTGATTCATTTCTACTTTTGCAATGAAGTCTGTTCACAATGAGGGTTCGACGTAGCATCTAATTGTGCTTATTATTTTTATTTGCTCACTGACGAGACCAGCATTTGTTGCCCATCCCTAATTGCCCCCGTGAAGGTGACGGTGAGCCACCACCTTGAAGCGCTGCAGTCCCTGTGGTGTAGGTGCACCCACAGTGCTGTTAGGGAGGGAGTTCCAGGATTTTCAACCCAGCGACAGTGAAGGAACAGACGATATATTTCCAATTGGGGATGGTGAGTGGTTGGAGCAGGATTTGCAGGTGGTGGTGTTCCCATGTGTCTGCTGCCCATGTGCTTCTAGGTTGTAGATTTAGAAGGTGCTTCTCTGGAGCCTTGGTGAGTTCCTGCAGTGCATCTTGTAGATGTTACATACTGGCTGCCACAATGTGTCAGTGGTTGAATGTTTAACGCAATGGATGGGGTGCCAAACAAATAGATAGATAGATAGAGAAATACAGCACAGAACAGGCCCTTCGGCCCACGATGTTGCGCCGAACTTTTGTGCTAGGTTAATCATAGAATTTTGGACAATTTGTCATGGCCAATCCACCCAACCTGCACATCTTTGGACTGTGGGAGGAAACCGGAGTACCCGGAGGAAACCCACGCAGTCACGGGGAGGATGTGCAGACTCCACACAGACAGTGACCCAAGTCGAAATCGAACTTGGGACCCTGGAGCTGTGAAGCAATTGTGCTATCCACAATGCTACCGTGCTGCCCTTAAGAAGTTAACCTACACTCCCTTATTCTACCCTAATCCAAGTACCTATCCAATAGCCGTTTGAAGGTCCATAAATTTTCCGACTCAACTACTACCACAGGCAGTGCATTCCATGCCCCCACTACTCTCTGGGTAAAGAACCTACCTCTGACATCCCCTCTATATCTTCCACCATTTATCTTAAATTTATGTCCCCTTGTAATGGTGTGTTCCACCCGGGGAAAAAGTCTCTGACTATCTACTCTATCTATTCCCCTGATCATCTTATAAACCTCTATCAAGTCGCCCCTCATCCTTCTCCGTTCCAATGAGAAAAGGCCCAGCACCCTCAATCTTTCCTCGTATGACCTACTCTCCATTCCAGGCAACATCCTGGTAAATCTCCTCTGCACCTTTTCCAAAGCTTCCACATCCTTCCTAAAATGAGGTGACCAGAACTGCACACAGTACTCCAAATGTGGCCTGACCAAGGTTTTGTACAGCTGCATCATCACCTCACGGCTCTTAAATTCAATCCCTCTGCTAATGAACGCTAGCACACAAATGGGCTGCTTTGTCCTGGATGGTGTCGAGCTTCTTGAGTGTTGTTGGAGCTGCACTCATCAAGGCAAGTGGAAAGTATTCCATCACACTCCTGAGTTGAGCCTTGCGTGTGGTGGACAGGCTTTGGGGGGGGGGGGGGGGGGGGGGGGGGTCAGGAGGTGTGTTACTCAGTACATTCCCAGCGCGCCTCTTGCTCCGCCTGCAATGGGACTCGATGACTTATTCTTCCAGAACGCCAGCCAAGCACAATGGCTGTGCAGTAAAATTCTAGTATCACACCCTCTGGACGAGGGAACAAAACTAATTGGATTTGCTTTTCGAAAGAGCTGCTGCGACCTGGGTGGGCCCAAAGGCCTTCCGCTTCCAGTACACCTCTGTGACGAGCAGTCACTGTTGTAATGTGTGAACTGCCAATTTGCACCCAGCAAGATCCCGGAAGCAGGAATGAAATAAGATCGCTGGGCCCTTGGTTTGAATGATCTCGGTTGAGGGATACCAGGAAGAGGTCTTAACCTGGATCATGTTCTCGGGTCCCAAACCCACAACCTTCTGACTGAGCTGACGGCAGGTTTAGCCACAATAACAGGGACAGGGATGAGTGGGAATTTCAACGTAAGATTATCAATTTTGAGATGCAAGTGGTTTGAGCACTGGGTTTAAAAAATAATAATTTTCCGGGAGGTGGGTGTCGCTGACATAGCCAATATTTACTGCCCTTCATTTAAGAGGGCAATTAGGAGTCAATCCCATTGCTGTGGGTCTGGAGGCCCATATTACATAGAATTTACAGTGCAGAAGGAGGCCATTCAGCCCATCGAGTCTGCATCGGCTCTTGGAAAGAGCACCGTACCCAAGCCCATACCTCCACCCTACCCCCATAACCCAACCCAACATAAAGGGCAATTTGGACCCTAAGGGCAATTTAGCATGGCCAATCCACCTAATTTCTCTGGGTTTCTGTGGCTATGACTCATCTTTCATTCTCACTCCACAGTATAAATATTTCCCACTTTCTCTGTCTCTTAGCTTTGAAAAAGAGTCATCGGACTAAAAACGTTAGCTCTTTTCTCTCCCTACAGATGCTGCCAGACTTGCTGAGATTTTCCAGCATTTTCCCTTTCGTTTCAGATTCCAGCATCCGCAGCAATTTGCTTTTCACAAGGGTGAAGGGGACTGGCTATGATATAGGAAATAAGCAGCTGAGTTGGGAATGAAGTGAAGCTGGTGGAGATGGATGGAAGACTGGAATAGTCCACAATGAGAGATCACAAAGGTTTCAGCAGCCGGTGGGAACGGACAATGTCACCACGGAAAGTGTCACGGAAACGCTGCCAGGACCAGTTTAGGCAGCGACTTTGGGAGCAAGATTGTTCCACGCTAGACACTTCCTGGATAAGGTGATTGAATCGGGTGGGGCGACTATACTGGCTCGTCAGCTGCATGTAGCTCTCTTCCACATAAAGTGTGGCTCAGTGACTGGGAAGCAGAGCGGACTCGCGCTGTGCAGCAGCACTGGAGAAGACGGTGCAGTGAGCGGGGTGATGACAGTGGGTGGAGAGCAGTGATGGGCAACTTAGTGAGTGGCTATGTTTTGGGCATGTCCGGAATTGAGGGGATTCTGGCAGGGATTTGCGGACGTTTTGTCAGAAGTCCTGGAAGGGAGGGTGACTCCGAGTCCAGAACTGGCAATATTTGGGATATCGGAAGAGCCGAGGGAGGCCGATGTCCTGACCTTCTCCCTGGTGGCCCAGAGGCAGATTTCGCTGGGAT
Organism: Scyliorhinus canicula; assembly: GCF_902713615.1. NCBI lineage: Eukaryota > Metazoa > Chordata > Chondrichthyes > Carcharhiniformes > Scyliorhinidae > Scyliorhinus > Scyliorhinus canicula. The sequence continues at coordinate 21,589,936 of NC_052169.1, read as the reverse complement.
TGAGGGTCTCTGAGCTCCTGAAGTCAGGAGTGTGGGTCAACGATCTGGCAGGGTTTCTCGGTCTGGAAAAAAAATCAAGTTCGCCTTGAGAGGTTCAACTCCGGGTTCGCCCGCAGATGGCGGCTGTTCATGGATTTCTTCAAGGGTTGGGGGAAAGGAGGGGGGAACAGGAGGCATGGCAATGTTAGATAAGGACAGGGAACTTAGTGTACAGGTAATTAGGGGATAGGGCAGGGGTAGTAGGGGACGTTGTTTACTAATTTTTTGATTTTTATGTTTTTTCTGTGTGTCGGCCCACGCGGTTGTTTAAGAAATGTTAATGTGTTAAATTGAAAATTACAAATGCTTCAATAAAATATTTTCTTAAAAAACAAACTTAGTGAGTGGAATGTGGCAACCTTGCACATGGGGAACAGTCAGCAAAATGCCTGGTGGGCCGCACTGTAGCCATCTAAGATGGCCACCTGCAAAGGACCATGGGAATAATGGCCAACCCAGGACTCGGACAGATACACAGCCTATGTGTATCTAAAATACACGTAACCAAACCTGATTGAAACCCCCGCTCGTTCGCATTTTAATGGCCCATTTTCCCAGGACAATAGAACTTCAATCAAGCAACCGGGACAGCCACAGACTGATCAGCGCCACTCCCCTTATTCAGAAAACACAACTGCCAAGGTCAATGGCCGCTAAGTGAGTTGATTGGTGACTCCGTCGGGGATGCTTTCCTGTGTTTCGTTATTTGTTTATTCATTAATTTACCATTTGGAAAACAGGCAGAACCTTTACTGCTACCTAAACAAGATGTGTTGCGGCTGCAAATAGTGGGCAGAAGCAAGACACAGGAGTCTCCCATCGCCTGTGTGTGAGTGCGAGCGGAGGGTGGGGTGGGGTAGGGTGCTGGTTGGTAATGGAGGATGTTGGTATGGTGCTGGACGTCAGTGCAGAGATTACGAGTTGGAGAAGGACTTTGGAATCGCAAGATGATGAGGGAGATTTTAGGTGGATTGGCCACGGTAAATTACCCGTTGGTGTCCAGAGATGGGCAGGTTAGGTGGGGTTACGGGGATAGGGTGGGACTAGATAGGGTGCTCTTTCTGAGGGTCCATGAACACTCAATGGGCCAAAAGGCCTCCTTCATTGTAGTAATTCTAAATACATTCATAAATATTCTTGCATCCGTATACTTTTTATACTGTTTTCAGTCGCATTTTTATTAAATGTACTTTTGCACATAAACATGTGCTATAGTAATAAAATATCACTAAAAGGCTATCCTGGTAGGTACGTTATGGTGAATGGGAAGCTGGAGGGGATACCGGTGGTATTAGCGAATATCAATGCACCAAACTGGGACGACACAAAGTTTATGAGGCGGGTGTTGGGGATGATCCCGGACCTGGACTCTCATAGGCTGATCATCGCGGGGGGGGGGGGTCTTTAATACAGTTATAGATCCGAGGTTAGATCGGTCGAGTTCAAAGACAGGGAGGGTGCCAGCTGCGGTGAAGGAGCTGAAGGGGTTAATGGAACAGATTTTGGGGGGGGGGGGGGGGGGGGATCCGTGCAGGTTCGGACGGACAAGAGCCAAGGAATTTTTCTTACCATGTGCACAAAGTGTACTCCCCGATCGATTTTTTTTCATTTTGGATAGGGCTTTGCTGGCATGGGTGGTAGATCCCGAGTATTCGGCGATCGTTGTGTCGGATCATGTCTCACACTGGGTGGATTTATGGGTGAGCAAGGAGGGGGAGTCAGCGGCCACAATGGAGATTGGACGTAGGACTGTTAGCGGATGAGGAGGTGTATGTACGGGTGAGGGAGACCATCCTGAACTATGTGGAAATAAATGACACAGGAGGTTTTGGCAGCAACGGCGTGGGAGGCGCTGAGGGCAGTGGTTAGGGGGGAGCTAATTTTGATACTGGCTCATAGGGAGAAGGTGGAGCGGGCAGAGGTGGATATGCTGGTTAGGGAGATACTCCAGGTGGACAGAAGGTATTAGGAAGCCCCGGAGACCGGGCTGCTGAAGGAGCAGCAGAAGCTGCAGATGGAGTTTGGTCTGAATTCCATAGAGAAGGTTGAGGAAGGTGAGAGGGGTGGTGTATGAGTATGGTGAGAAGGCCAGTAGGATGTTAGCACACCAGCTCAGGAAACGGGAGGCGGCCAGGGAGATAGGAAGAGTGAAGGACAGAGGGGGGAAACACGGTCTTGGACCCAGCGGGGGTGAATGGGGTGTTTAAGGAGTTTTACAGTCGGCTGTATGAGTCGGAGCCCCCAGCTGGGTCGGAGGGGATGAGGTTTCTGGAGGGTTTGGAGTTTCCGAAGGTGGAGGAAGGGTTGGTGGAGGGCCTGGGAGCCCCAAACGGGATTGTGGAAAGTGTTTTGTTCTATTCTTGACGTAGCATAAGCTGCTTCCTTGATGTGCACTCTGACAAAGGAAGATTCAGACTTGGGGATAGCTTTAACACTGTTTATACTGTTTAAACTGTTAACGATTCTCCTACTTGGATTCGACTCTCCTGTTAATCCTGCTATAGCTACTCAGACTGACGAACCAGTCTGCTACAATCCACGTGGTGAGTGTGATGTGTTTCAAATCAATCCTGTGTACTCACTGAGTGTCTCCACTGGAAAGAGGAAGATCATGTGTGCTGTGTCCTTTTATATGGGTTGGTGTAATGCCCCCCCCCCCCCCCCCCCCCCCGTGGTCGTGTCACCTCTGTGCGTGTCGTGAATGCCCATTGGTCGTGTCCTAACTTACTGACCTATCGGTTGAATGTGTGTCATGTCTCTGGTGCTCCCTCTAGTGTCTATCTAGTCTACATGTATTTACATTAATCCCTTGTGTATTTACAGTGATGCACATTACCACAGAAAGTAGTAGGGAGATTAAAGGCCATGCAGTCGGGCAAGGCCCCGGGGCCGGATGGATACCCAGTGGAATTCTATGAGATTTTCTGGGGTGCTGGGTCCGTTACTGGAGAGGCCATTTAATGAGGCAAGGGAGCAGGGTGTTCCTCCCCCAACAATGTCACAGGCTTCAATCTCATTGTTTCTGAAGCGGAAGAAGGACCCAGAATAATGCGGGTCATACAGAACAATCTCCCTACTGAATGTCGACGCCAAATTGCTGGGCAAGATTTTGGCCTCGGGGTTAGAGGATTGTGTTCCGTGGCTGATAGGGGAGGACTAGACTGGATTTGTCAAAGGGAGGCAGTTAACGGCCAACGTTGGAAGGCTCCAATGTCATCATGATACCCTCCAAGGTGATGGAGGAGGAGGTGATGGTCGCTACGGACACGGAGAAGGCGGTGGAATGGAAGTATTTGTGGGAGGTCCTAGGGCGGTTTGTGATTGGGCAGGGCTTTGTATTCTGGTTGCTGTACCAGGCGCCTGTGACAAGTGTGTGGACAAACCGAATGAGCTCGGACTATTTTAGACTGAGCCGGGGGATGAGGGAGGGATGTCCCCTCTCCCCACTGTTGTTTGCCTTGGTTATAGAGCCATTGGCGATGGCACTGAGAGTGTCAAAGTGATGGGGTGTGGGTGGGGGAGCACAGGGTCTCGTTGTATGCGGTCAACCAGTTCCTGTATATTTCTGACCTGTTAGAGGGGAATGGAGGAGATCATGCGGATCTTCGGGGAATTTGGCCGGTTCTCGGGGTACAAATTGAGGCAGCACGATAGCACAGTGGTTAGCACAATGGCTTCACAGCTTCAGGGTCCCAGGTTCGATTCCGGTTTGGGTCACTGTGCGGAGTCTGCACATCCTCCCCGTGTCTGCGTGGGTTTCCTCTGGGTGCTCCGGATTCCTCCCACAGTCCAAAGATGTGTGGGTTAGGTGGATTGGCTGTGATAAATTGCCCGTAGTGTCCAAAACAAGGTTAGCTGGGGTTACAGGAATAGGGGGGAGGCATGGGATATGTCGGGTGCTCTTTCCAAGGGCCGGTGCAGACTCGATGGGCTGAATGGCCTCCTTATGCACTGTAAACTCTGTGAGGTTATTGTGATCCAGGCGAGGGGCAGGAGAGGAGACTGGGGGAGTTGCTGTTTAAAGTGGTGGGGGGGGGGGGGGGGTGGTTTCGCTATCTGAGTAGTCAGGTGGCACGGGGATGGGAGCAGCTACAGAAACTAAATCTGGCCCGGTTAGTTGAACAAATCAAGGAGGACTTTCGGAAGTGGGACTCTCGTTGTCACTGGCGGGGAGGGTACAGACCGTAAATGACGGCCCTCCCGTCAGCACGGTAGCATTGTGGTTAGCACCGCTTCACAGCTCCAGGGTCCCAGGTTCGATTCCCGGCTGGGTCACTGTCTGTGTGGAGTCTGCACGTCCTCCCTGTGTGTGCGTGGGTTTCCTCCGGGTGCTCCGCTTTCCTCCCACAGTCCAAAGATGTGCGGGTTAGGTGGATTGGCCATGCTAAATTGCCCGTAGTGTAAGGTTAATGGGGGGATTGTTGGGTTCCGGGTATACGGGTTACGTGGGTTTAAGTAGGGTGATCATTGCTCGGCACAACATCGAGGGCCGAAGGGCCTGTTCTGTGCTGTACTGTTCTATGTAAAACACGGTGTACATGTGGAAGCTGATTCACCCATTTGGATAAGGTGCCAAGGTGCTGCATATAGACGAGGAAGAGTAGAGGACCAAAGAGAGATCCTCGTGAGAAACACCAGAAGTGAATTGTCCGAGGTGGCAGGTATACAAGCTGTTGCTGAAGATGGAAGAGTCCTTCCCATTTATTTCCTTTATTCCCATTTATTTTAGAATTTACAGTGCAGAAGGAGGCCATTCGGCCCATTGAGTCTCTTGGAAAGAGCACCCTACTCAAGCCCACACCTCCACTCAATCCCCAGAACCCCCATTCAACACTAAGGGCAATTTTGGACACTAAGGGGAATTTAGCATAGCCAATCCACCTAACCTGCACATCCTTGGACTGTGGGAGGAAAGCGGAGCACCCGGAGGAAACCCACGCAGACATGGGGAGAACGTGCAGACTCCATACAGACAGTGACCCAAGCCGGGAATCGAACCTGGGACCCTGGAGCTGTGAAGCAATTGTGCTAACCACAATGCTACCGTGCTGCCTGTAATAATAACCTTTTATTGTCACAAGTATGAAGTTACTGTGAAAAGCCCCTTGTCGCCACATTCCGGCATCTGTTCGGGTAAGCTGGTACGGGAATTGAACCCGCGCTGCTGGCCTTGTTCTGCATTACAAACCAACTGTCTAGCCCACTGAGCTAAACCATGTTGACATGTTTTGTTTTTATCATTTTTGGTTTGTGAACCCATAATCGGGAGGTGCTTTCAAGAAGACTCAGTTGAAACAGCCAGCTCACCAGGACATTATGTTCCCGGAGGGAAGAGGCCAGACTGCTGGGCACCGAGTGAATCTTAGGAACCAGTTGAGGAAGGCGATTCGATTGGCTAACTGGCAACCAGTGGGTTGGCCAGGGACAGTGTTCTGTGTGACAACAGTCAGCGGTTGGTTCCTGCGTGATGCTTTATGAGAGAACTTAGCAGAAGTGTTTAGACTTTGGAAGGAGAAACTCTCTCGTGCTCCTGCTTGGTGTAGTCAAAGAACGTCACTTAGAGGGAGGCACGGTTGCACAGTGTCACTTCACAGATCCAGGGTCCTAAGTTTGATTCCAGGCTTGGGCCGCTGTGCGGAGTCTGCACGCGATGGGCTGTATGGCCTCCTTCTGCACTGTAAATTCTATAAACTGCTCTATTGTTCTGAAAGCAGTGAGCACCTGGCACATTCTTTGCTGGAAACCAAGGAGCAGGAATATTGTGGGAAGGGGCCCCTATCAGAGAGGTGAAGAGGAAGTGGGAAGAGGAGTTGGGAGGGGAGCTGGAAACTGAACTGTGGGGAAAAAGCCTTGAAAAGTGTAAATGCATCCTCGCCCTGTGCTAGACTCAGCTTGATTCAGTTCAAGGTAGTCCACAGGGCCCACATAACGGTAGCCCAGATGAGTAGGTTCTTCCAGGAGGTGGAGGACAGATGTGGGCGGTGTGGGGGTAGCCCGGCCAACCATGTTCATATGTTTTGGGTATGTCCGAAACTGAGGGAATTCTGGCAGGGATTGGCGGATGTTATGTCGGAAGTCCTGGAAGGCAGAGTAACTCCGAGTCCAGAATTGGCAATATTTGGGGTGTCGGAGGATCCGGGGGCAAAGGGGGGGGGAGGGAGGCCGATATCGTGACCTTCTCCCCAGTGGCCCGGAGACGGATCTTGCTGAGATGGAGGGACCCGGAGCCCCCGAAATCAGGAGTGTGGGTCAGCGATATGGTAGCGTTTCTCAGTCTGGAGAAAATCAAGTTCACTCAGTGGATCAATACAGGGATTCACCCGGAGTTGGCAGCCGTTCATCGATTTCTTTAACAAAACCTGAACGTCAGCAGAAAGGGGGGAAAAGGGAAAAAGGGGGAGGGAGGAAAACAGGAGGCATGGGAATGTTAAATAAGGACAGAAGACTCAGTATACGGGTAATTGGGGACAGGGCGGGAGAAGTGGGGGATGTGGTTTATTGTTCTTTTAGGGGGTAATTGTGCGTTGACCCGCGCGGTTTTAGAAATGTCAACATGTTGAATTGTGAAAATTACAAATGGTTGAATAAAATATTTTCTAAAAAAAAAAAAAGTTTTCAAGAAGCAGTTAGAGAAAGCACTTGGGTGGGTGACGCAGCGGGTTAGCACTGCTGCTTCACGGCGCCGAGGTCCCAGGTTCGATCCCGGCCCCGGGCCACTGTCCGTGTGGAGATTGTACATTCTCCGTGTTTGCGTGGGTTTCGCCCCCACAACCCAAAGATGGGCAGGGTAGGTGGATTGGCTATGCTAAATTGCTCCTTAATTGGAAAACAATAATTGGGTATTCTAAATTTATTTATTTAAATATAGAACTTGGGCAAAGAGGATTCCAGGATGTTTTGTTTGGGGGGGGGGGGGGGGGGGGGGGGGGGTGGCGGGGTGGAGGCAAGTTCAGGCCGTGACACAACTCTGTCCTGCTAAGTCAGAGGTTTAGTGGTATATTTCGACTGTTAACTCGCTCTTTAATTGTTTGTCGGAGAAGTCTGATGCTGCAACCAGGATTGTGCTTTGTACGTATTCAACCTTGGGCATGATCAGGGGGAGTACAAGACAAAACTATTTTATTCTAAGTAGATTTTTTCCCCCCCAAAGCTGCAACAAGGAAACTGACAAAAGTATCCACTGTTTTAGTTAAACCAAGAGGGAAATCTGGAGCAATAGTGGCTTTGAAAAGCTCCGAATTATCCATTCAGCAAATATATAAACCAAGTTGTTGGCAAAGTTATTGAAAAGCCTGTTTCATATTGCATTAACCGTACACTGGAATCTCAGCGCTGACTGACAGTCGAACCGTTGTGGGTAGTGTTGCCAACTCTGCTTGTTCTCTATTGGTCAGATGCGGACTGTGGTTAGCACTGCTGCCTCGCAGCGCCAGAGACTAAGGTTCAATTCTGGCCTCAGGTGACTGTGTGGAGTCTGCACGTTCTCTCCGTGTGTGCGTGGGTTTCCTCCGGGTGCTCCGGTTTCCTGCCACAGTCCCAAGTTGTGCAGGTTAGGTGGATTGGCCATGATAAATTGTAGTTTAGTGCCCAAAGATGTGCGGGTTGGATGTGGACCTGGGTCACGTGCTCTTTCAGAGGGTCGGTGCAGATTCGATGGGCCGCATGGCGTCCCTTCTGCTCTGCAGGGACTCAATGGAAAGCCTGCAGCGTTACTAAACAGAGATAAGCCCTTGAGGAACAGATCAGGTGACCAGGATAAAGTGGAGTTTAAGGATAAGACAGATAAACTCTGTACCACATTCCTCTGAAAGTATTGACCAGCTGTGCAGCAAGGAGATGGTTGGACCACTGACACCGAATTAAGTGGCCCTGCATTTAGAACAAATACTTTGCGCGTGCGGGTTGAAGCACAAGAGGTCAACGATAGGTCACTTCGACGATATAAATTGCGGTGCAAAGGATCCTTCGGACAGAAAATCAACACACGGAGGTGGGGATACACTGAAGTTACTTCGTGATTAGCCACACGGGCAGAGACTGTGTAAACTCCTGTCAACAGTCAGAGGTCACAGGAGACGGTAGGAGTGATGAACTGCACTGCCCATCACCCCAACACCTTCCTTCAGCTGCTCTGGGATTATGTCCGACTTCAGCACACGTCCACAGTGTCGTCTCCAGCCTTCCCCGCTCTCCTGGCTTTCTGTGGCTACCTCGTCTTCTGCATCCCCTTCACACTCGCGGACCTCGTCGGAGAGGGGCTGCCTTTCCTCTACAAGCACAAGATTCAGAAGGGTCGTCCCAATGTCTGGATGATGGGCCGGTGTCTCTGGCAGGCGATCTTCAACCATCTGGTCTACGTCCTACCTGCGGTGGCAATCAACTGGTTATGGAGCCCCCCAAACCCGCTCCCATCCAGGGCACCGACACTTGCCCAGTTGCTCACTGGTGTAGTCAGCTGTCTGCTGGTGTTTGATTTCCAATATTACTGCTGGCACCGGCTCCACCACAGCAGCCGCTGGCTGTACAAGAAGGTCCATGCCATCCACCATGAGCACGTGGCCCCTTTCTCTTGGGCAACACAGTACCTTGGGGGTTGGGAGCTTTTGACGGTTGGCTTTTGGAGTAACACCACGCCACTCTTGTTTCAGTGTCACCCGCTGACCACCTGGACCTTCATGTTGCTCAGCGTCTGGATGTCTGTGGAGGACCACGTCGGATATGACCTGCCCTGGAGCCTCCACAAGGTCATCCCTTGGGGACTGTATGGAGGAGCCCCAGTCCATGACATGCACCATCAGAAGCCAAACACTAACTTTGCCCCTTTCTTTACTCACCTGGATAGGGTGTTTGGCACTGCCAGCACTCTGCACAGGAACCAGAAGGGGGCAGTCTCCTTCCAAGAGCAAATAGAGCCTTGGATAGATTAAAGAGGGGAAATCGATAGCAATGGAGACAGAAAGTTGTTACTGTCTGAAAACCAGTCTCTCATCCTTTCAATGTCACCAGTCACGTGTGTAGATTGTGGTCCCTTAACAGGTATTTTAGTCTCATCATTTGTCTGGTTTATGGAGCAGTTTGACTTTACAATTGACTGGAATCAGATTACATTTTGTTTCCTCCATCAGTTCTCAAATCTACGGGAAAAGGCGTGCCCCCCCCCCCGGCCTGGGAACCTGCCAGCTGCGGCAGTGAGGGACTCGATCAAGAATTATCTCAAATCGTATTTTGTGAAGCTGGGAGGAAATAGAAGCTGGGATATTTTGTACAGTTATAGAGGTGTACAGCACAGAAACAAAATCCTTCTGCGCTGGTCAAAAACGACCACCTATTCTAATCCCGCTTCCCAGCACTTGTCCCATAGCCGTGTCCGTCTCGGGATCGCAAGTGAACATCTAAATACTTCTTAAATGTTATGAGGGTCTCTGCCTCCACCACTCTTTCAGGCAGCGAGTTCCAGACTCCCACCACCCTCTGGGTGAAAAGGTTTTTCCTCACATCCCCTCTGAACCTCCTGCCCCTTTCCTTAAATCTCTGGCCCCTGGTCATTGATCCTTCCACCAGGAGGAAAAGTTTCTTCCTGTCTGCTCTATCTGTGCCCCTCAGAATTTGCACATCTCAATCAGGTCCCCCCTCAGTCTCTCTGCTCCCAACGAAATCAACCCCAGTCTAGATCTCTCTTCACAGCTAAAACTCTCCAGCCCAGGCAACATCCTGGTAAATCTCTGCATCCTGTCCAGTGCTATCCCATCCCTCCTATAATGTGGATTCTAGAACTGCTCACAATACACTAGCTGTGGCCTAACCAACGTTTTATACAGTTCCAGCATAACCCCCTTGCTCTTAAACTCTATGCCTCGGCTAATAAAGGCAAGTATACCATATGCCTTCTAAACTACCCTATCCATCTACCCTGCTACCTGAAGGGACCAGTGTACATGCACGCCAAGTCCCTCTGATCCTCGGTGCTTCCCAGGGTCCTGCCGTTTATCGTGTATTCCCTTGCCGTGTTTGTCCTGCCCAAATGCATCATCTCACACTTTTCCGGATTGAATTCCATTTCCCATTGATCACCACATCTGACCAGCCCGTTTATATCCTCCTGTAATCTAAGGCTATCCTCACAATTTTAAAAAAATCCCAAATAAGGAGCAATTTAGTGTGGCCAATCCACCAACCTTTCACATCTTTGTGTTGTGGGGGTGAGACCCATGCAGACACGGGGAGAATGTGCAAACTCCACATGGACAGTGACCCGGGTCTGGGATTGAACTGGGGTCCTTGGTGTTGTGAGGCGTCAGTACTGACCATGCTGCCCTGCCTCCTGACTATCCCACCCATTTTCGTATCATCTGCGAACATACTGATCAACCACAAACAGCGAGGTCCCCGACACTGATCCCTGCGGGACCCCACTGAACACAGGCTGCCAGTCAGAAAAACACCCTTCGACCATCACCCTCTGCACCCAGCCAATTCTGGATCCAATTTGCCAAATCTCCTTGGATCCCATGGGCTCTTACCTTCGCTGTCAGTCTCCTACGTGGGACCTTATCAAAAGTCTTACTGAAGTCCAAGTGGACGACGTCAAATGCATTTCCCTCATCTACACATCTGATCACCTCTTTGAAAAATTCAATCAAGTTGGCCAGACATTACCCCCCACCCCCAAGAAAAAAAATGTTGACCGTTCTTGATTAATCCCTGCCTCTCCAAATGCAGATTAATTCGCATTTAAAACCCTACCTACGGCTCCACACACAAATGACCACAGTGGTCCTTTAAGGGTTCTCCTCCTTCCCTAGTTATCCTTTTACCCTTTAATGTGCTTATAACTTAGGGTTTCCCTTTATTTTACCTGCCAGTATCCTTTCACATCTGTGGCACAGTGGTTAACACTGTTGCTTTACAGCATCAGGGTCCCTGGGTCACTTCGCGGCTTGGGTCACTGCCTGTGCGGAGTCTGCATGTTCTCCCCGTGTCTGCGCGGGTTTCCTCCCACAGGTCCCGAAAGACGTGTTATTAGGTGATTTGGACATTCTGAATTCTCCCTCTGTGTACCTAAATAGGCAGAATGTGGCGACTCGGGGCTTTTCACAGTAACTTCATTGCAGTGTTAATGTAAGCCTACTTCTGACAATAAAGATTATTATTATGTCTCCTTTTTGCTCTCCTAATTTAATTTTTAAGTTCCCTCTTGCACATTCTATACACCTCTAGGCTTCTGCTGTTTTGAGCCCTCGATATCTGCCATAAGCCTCCCTTTATCCAATGCCGTATATCCCTCGATATCCAGGGTTCACAGGATTTGTTGGTCCCGCCCTTTTTCCTGATTGGAACATGTTGGCCCTGTCCTCTCCCCATTTCCATCTTGAATGAGTCCCAGTGTTCTGTCACAGATTTACCTAAAAGTGTCTGATCCCAGTCCACTCTGGCCAAATCATATCTGATCTTATTAAAATCGGCCTTCCCCCAGTTTAGAACTTTGATTTCAGGCCCATTCTTGTCCTTTTCCATAACAATCTTGAATCTAACGGAATTATGATGGCTGTCGGCAAACTGCTCCCCCACTGATACTTCGACCACTTGTCTGGAAGTCCAGGACCACCCCCTCACTTGCAGGATCTTTTACGTACTGGCTTACAAGGTTCTCCTGGATGCACTTTAAGAATTCCGCTCCCTCTGAACCTTTCACACTATGACTACCCCAGTTAATGTTGAGGAATTGAAATCCCCCCCACTATCACTAACTTATTACTGTTACACTTCTCCTAAATTTGCCTTCATACCTGCTCTTCTATTTCTCACGGACTGTTAAGTGGCCGAGAGAACACTCCCAGCAATGTGATTGTTCCTTTTTGGTTTTTAACTTCTACCCATATGGCTTCAGTTGAAGAGCCATCCAAGATGTCGGCCCTCCTTACTGCTGTAATTGAGTCCCTGATCAAACTTACAACATCCCCTCTTTTACCTCCTTCCCTGTCTCTCCTGAAGATTCTATATTCTGGAATATTAAGCTGCCAATCCTGCCCCTCTCTCAACCATGTCTCAGTGACAGCAATGGCATCATACCCCCATGTTTTAATTTGCACCCTCAATTCATCTGCCTTGTTCGTCAGACTCCTTGCATTAAAGTAAATACCATCCAATCGTGCCAAACTCCCTTATGACTTAACTGGTCTAAGACATTCTATGTCTTCCTGACTTTTTGACTGTGCATGTCCCCTGCTTCTTAATGACATTGACCATGTTTACCTTGGAATTACCAATGCAACAAAATCCATGTTTTTTTTTAAGGAGTGAGATAGTTGGATCCATGTTGGCTCCTCAGCTCTCACCATGACACAGCAAGTTTTGCCAGTGAAATACTAATCGCCATAAAGACCATACTAAAATCCTTCTCCAATCTGTGCTGAGTTAGTTCATGTTATCCACGGGGATGTTCAGTGTGCTACAGTAGATCCTAGTGTCTCTGGTACCATGAGGGAGAAATTGACCATTGGTTCGGATGCTGCTAATTATCCAAGGAATCCTGCTGAAAATACATGTGCAATTGAGTGACAGGATCGATTTGTTTCAGCTCTGACATCGCTAGAAATTAACAATGCACAACCTCTGGGGTTGGAATCGGGTGCAGATGTAGCCTTCGCCTCGTTGATTGCCCAAAGGCAGATCCTGTTGGGATGAAGTGAAAATGAAATGAAAAATGAAAATCGCTTGTCACGAGTAGGCTTCAAATGAAGTTACTGTGAAATTCGTGACATTCCGGCTCCTGTTTGGGAAGGCTGGTACGGGAATTGAACCGTGCTGCTGGCCTGCCTTGGTCTGCTTTCAAAGCCAACGATTTAGCCGTGTGCTAAACCAGCCCAGGAGAGAGCAGCCTCTCCTGGCAGTGCCCTGGCGTGATGGGGGGACCTGTTGGAATTCTTGACTCTTGAGAATGTTAAATTTGAACTGAGGGGAAGGATGGAGGGGTTCAACAATTCATGGGCGTTATTCATTATGCGCTTTCAAGAATTGGATAACATTGAACATTAGTGGGGGGGGGGGGGGTTGGCAGGAGGGGTATTGTATGTGTTAATGATGACTATGGGTGATTCCTGATTCCTTTTTGTTATTTGTTTATGTTAACATGGGGCAATTATTTGGGGGTTTGGTGGGAGGATGGGATTGTTGTTGTTGATGTGGGGATTGACATTATATTCATTACTGCTTATTGTTGGTGGGTGCAAATTTGGGAGAAAATGTGAAAAAGGAGAATAAAAATATTGAAAGAAAAACAATGCATAACCTCAATACAGCACTGAGGGGAAGGTCGGGTCATTTGGACGAAACATCAGACGGAGCAGAGGGCAGCAGAGCGGAGCTACTGATTGGCTGTTCCGGGAAGATTTGCATACGTGCAGTGCGGTCAGCGTAATTTGAAGGTGGTTTGTGAAGGGGCTGTTGTCAAGTGACAGTTAAACCCGAAACACTTCCTCAGTGTTTCCCTTCCTACCTCCTCCTCTAACCAAAAAAAAAACAACCATGGTTGTTGGGAAGGTAAGTTTATCTCTTTAAAAACTTACCTTGAAGGGTGACATCACAGCAAAGCAGTGACCTGATTGGCTGGGAAGGAGAGCGCTCCAGTTAGCAGTTGCTGGGAGAAATTTAACTCTTCGTGTGTTGGTGAGTATTGTGATTGGTAAGTAAAATCTTTATTCCTTTCACTTATTAATTATTTGATACTATATTTGTAATCAGTTAAGGTAAAGGTTAAAAATGGCAGGAGATCCCAGACCCATGTTATGCTCCTCGTGCGCAATGTGGGAGTTCAGGGACGCGGCCGATGACCCCGACTTCTTCATGTGCGGGAAGTGTGTCCAGCTGCAGCTCCTGTTAGACCGCATGACGGCTCTGGAGCTGCGGATGGACTCACTTTGGAGCATCCGCGATGCTGAGGGGGTCGTGGATAGCACGTTTAGCGAGTTGGTCACACCGCAGATGAGAATTGATGATGGAGACAGGGAATGGGTGACCAAAAGGCAAAGAAAGAGAAGGAAGGCAGTGCAGGTGTCCCCTGCGGTCATCTCCCTCCAAAACAGGTATACCATTTTGGATACTGTTGGGGGAGATGACTCACCAGGGGAAGGCAGTAGTAGCCAGGCTCATGGCACCGTGGCTAGCTCTGCTGCACAGAAGGGCGGGAAAAAGACTGGCAGGGCTATAGTCATAGGGGATTCAATTGTAAGGGGAGTAGACAGGCGTTTCTGTGGTCGAAAATGAGACTCCCGAATGGTATGTTGCCTCGCGGGTGCTCGGGTCAGGGATGTCTCCGATTGGCTGCAGGGCATACTAAAGGTGAACAGCCAGTCGTCGTGGTGCATACAGTCCAAAGTGATTAGGTGCATTGCCCGTGCTAAATGACCCCTTAGTGTCAAATGGTTAGGTGGCGTTATGGGTATAGGGCGGGGGAGCGGGTCGAGGTAAGGTGTTCTTTTGCAGGGGCGAGTGCAGACTCGGGTTCCAGTTTCCTCCCACAAGTCCCAAAAACTGTGCTGTTAGGTGAATTGGACATTCTGAATTCTCCCTCCGTGTACCCGCGCCGGAGGCGACTAGGGGCTTTTCACAGTAACTTCATTGCAGTGTTAATGTCAGCCTACTAGTGACAATAAAGATTATTAAATGGCCTCCTTCAGCATTGTAGGGATTCTCTGATTCACCACATGTCCTGGCAACTGCATAAAGGCATCAGTTTGGGGAAAAGGCAGCGACTCCCTTCCAGGAATGTATATGAATTTAATGGAAAATAATGATCAAAATAATGATTAACGGCTCAACTTAGCTCTAAATGCCAACAGTGAATTTTGCTGATTTGGTTAAGTGCAAACCTGTGTACACCACCACAAAATAGAAGTGCTGTAGAAATAATGTCAGTTTTAATTGGAATTTTACAATGCAACATTTCTACAGTACAATGATAAGACTGTGCAATCCTGCAGTTTCTACTTCCGGACACAAAGAAAGGACCTACCCAAACTGATTAAAAGGGGGAAAAGGAAGCAAATGTAAGGATTTAGGGGCGGCAAAACTTGACCTGGTCAAGTCCCAGATTTCACTTTCCATCACAGTACCAAACTAAAACAGTGTCGATTGACTGTTATAAATTAAGAGTAAATGGTTCACTGTGGAGCAATGCAAACTCCTGCATGTGAATCCCAGTGAGAGACGCGCTCCACCATCAAAGATACAAATAGCCCTTCACTGCTTCCTCACTCTAATCTAGAGTCGGATTCAAAAGGAGATTGATCAGTGAAGGTGTTCTTTTTGTATTGCTCAATCAAGAGACGCACTCCAAACATGAGATTATGGATCCATGGAAGACAGTAGGGCAAGGGGTGCTGGCTAGATGGAACAAGAAGCAGGATGCACTGTGCTCTCGCAAAGCAAGAATACTGTGACTGCTGTAGATCTAACCTAAACACAAAGTGCTGGAAAGACCCAGCAGGCCAGGCAGCTTCTGTGAAGAAAGAGGCAGAGCCAAGTTTGGATCTTGGTTTTTTTCCACAGGTGCCTGCCGGACTGGTGATATTCCGAACATTTTCTGTTGGTTTCGCTGGAATTATCATGGGTCATACATTTTCAATTACAGTTCATTAATATCAATAAAACTAAATTGGTGCATCCCCGCAACGTTGCAAGTATTGCAGATGGAAAAAAAATCTATATTGATTTGGAGATGCTTTTCGCTGTCAATCTTCAAGTCATCATTCCAAGTTTGCATTCTGGTGGTGTGTCATGTAGACCAATGTTGGTCTGGGGGGGGGGGGGGGGGGGGGAAAGAGTGTGATGGAGGTGGGAAGCAGGGTACAATTTAAAAGGCTGCATGCTTCCCCCAAATAGGAACTGCTAATCTGCGAAGCCACCTCTTGTTGGGTCTGAATGCCACCTCCCCACATCCATGAGATGCCACTCTGAGATACAGGGGACTTGGGGGGGCAGCGCTGCAAGTCCATCCAATGTTTCCAGATTCTTCTAGGAAGGTCATCGCCTCCTCTCCCAACCCTTAAATAGGCCAAGACAAGGACCTCACCAAGTCCAGTGTCTCCCCACCCCCAATAACCAGCTGCATTGAACTCCAGTGACCTCACCTTTGGGCTTTTTGCTGAGGTTTTTGCAGAATCGAAGAATGTTAATTGTTGCACTGAACAGTCGCAACCCCAGAATGATGTGGAGAGAAAAGTCCATTAGCTCGATTGCCCTGGTGTGCCCAAGCAACCGGAGAAACACTTGCAAAGGCCTCACACATACCATCAGGAGGCTCTGGGGTTGTTGGCTTGGAACATGAGCAGGCCAGCAGATGGCTCCTCAAAATGTCTGCTCTAAGGGGCCATTTTAAGACATAACACATTGCAATAATGGGTGACAGGAGGTATAAATAAGTACAGACACCTACCCATAAAACTATTTTAAAAAACTTAGATTTATGATGCAATTTTATTCATTGGGGGTGACGAGGTGGGGGAAGATCACAAAGTTCTTCAACATTTTTCTGGGCGAGTGAATGAGCTGGCTGCATCTCATCAATAATCCCTTCTGTCTACCAAAGCTTGCACGTGAAAGATGTTTCGAGCTGCTGCGGTTACAGGTCAGTGGAATAACATCCCTGTTGGGTGACGATTGGCAGTTAAGGAAAATTCCACTGCAGCCTGTTTGTAAAGGAGTTTGGAAATTGCACCTTATATTCTCACTTGATTACAAGCAAGAGGAGTGTGCTGTATAAATCAGCAAACTCTCTCAGCATGCCAGACACTGGCTCCTAACCACATGGGTTAGATTCTTACCTGTTATCTGTTTTGGACCTTCTCCACTCTCCCTACATGCATTGGAGGGGGTTCAGAGGAGGTTTGCAAGATTGATAGCTGGAATGGGCAGGCTGCTTTGTGGTGAAAGGTTGGACAGGCCAGGCCTCTTTGCACTGGAGTTGATTGATGTTTCTAAGATTCTGAATGCTCTTCACATGGTCGGGGATGAAAGGATGTTTCCTCTGGCGAGTCCAGAACTAGGGGGTCACCTGCTTGAGACAAGAGATGAGAAGAAATATTTTCTATCAGTGATGGGGGGGGGGGGGGGGGGCATTGAACTTTTTTCGGCAGAGGTCGATCCTTGCCTAACAGGAATCAATGGTTACCGGGAGAAGATGGAATTCGAAATGCAAACAGATCAGCCATGATCTTATCGAATGGCGGAGCAGGCTTGAGGGGCCGAATGGCCTACTTCTGCTCCTTTGCATTCTCGTATCTAATGGTCATTTGTACACTTAACGGTACACGCAAACCCAAACACAAACAGGGTCAAAACAGAATCAAACTATCCACACATCTACCTTCCTCAATCTCATGATGCATGTGAGAATCTTCAGGTTCCTAACCTGGTCCCTGGCTGCAACCTCGAGCTGATACAACAACCACCTTGGAAGTGTGAACAGCAATTCCACCTGCAAGACATCACATTCCTGCAGGCAAGTGAGCCAGCAGAACTTCAAGTAATGCCACCCCCCCCCCCCCACCCCAACTTGACCCAGTAACCAGAAAGCTAACAAAATATCCCCCCCCCCCCCCCCCCAAGCTGTTTGCTTCAACCCCTCCAATTACCTGCCGGCTGAACAGTATTCAGAATACTGAAACCTTGGTAGCAGTGCAGGATCAGCTATAGCCAGACAATGGTCCCAAAGCTCATGGTAAAGAGGTATGATTCCAATTTCGAAGAAGTCCTCACATTCGTTTTGCACAACAGGGATCAGCTCGGCTGGGCGTCTGATTTCTCAATCTAATAAGTGAACATTTCGGTGAAAATTGCATCCGAATCCAGACCAAGGTTAGTTCCCAGATGCCGATAGAGCCGTAACTGGGACAACTCGCCTCCATAAAGATTCACTCGCAGTTTAAGGTCGATTATAGGATGACCATATTGTGTCAAGGTCAGGTGTAACATTCCTGATGCGCAGTTCACGACCCAATACTGGACCAGCTAGTGGCCAACCCTAAATGGCTTCTTTTGATCAGGTGGTGAAGGGTTTACTCTAGTTTAGTGGACCCATGACAGCATTTACCACAAGGCTTTTAATGGAACGCAGAATTGCTAATATACCTTTTGGCGATATGTCTTGCAGTCAGAACTTTGTATGAATCCTAAACAGATTCAAGAGTCTCTGGAACTCCTCCTCCAAAGGCAGTGATAGCAGAGTGTTTGAACATCGTTAAGGCAGAGCTGGACAGACTCTTGATCAACAAGGGGGGGATGTGATAGGTTATCGGGGTAAGGCTGGAATGTGGGGTTGAGGTCACAATCAGATCAGCCATGATCCTATTGAATGGGGTAGCAGTGTCGAGGGGCTGAGTGGCCCTCCTCCTGCTCTCAATGCCTATGCCCATATGATTCAAGTGACCTAGCTGCAGTCAAACCCCATGTTGAGTTCAGGCATTGGACACTGGGACAACTCCATTTTGTATTGAAGGTCGGTACCCCTGCACTCTCATCCACCCAATTTAGGATTGAACCCAGTCCAGACTGACCACTTAAAAAGGCTTTGGGCCTGCTCGAGTCGGCCGATACAGTTGCTGGCGGGAACCCACCTGTGCTGAGCACAAACTGCCATTCCTATTTGGAATAGAAAGTGAGGGGAACGGTAAGAACTCAATCTACAGCGACCAAGGTTGGAGGTTAAGACACATTCAGTGGGGCTGGAGCTTTAATCAACGGGTCCATGGAGTAGCCAACTGTGGCGACACGGGGCTAATACAAGGTGGGATGGCCGGGGGGGGGGGGGGGGGGGGGGGTGGAGTGTTCCCCAGTGGTGACATCCAGAACCGTAATCAGCTTAAAATGCATTTAAGAGACAGTGACCTCAAAGAGACAGGAGTCAATAAATCATACTTCTGTTACAATATTTAAGTAAAGCAATTTTACACCTTCCCTGAGGACTGTTCGAGTGTAGCTAACCCACTAAATAAGACAGTTTGTGAAGGGGTTTGGGACATTTTGAGCACATCATGCTGGGGATTGGCTGTGTGTGTTTGGACAGGTGAACCCTGGAACAGGACAGGGGTCTGTCCAATTGGTTTAAATAGCCTGACACAGGTCAAGGCCCATGCGAATGAGCCATGGCAACAATTAACTCCGCATTTTGTACTGGAGAGCTGAATATATAAAGTTAATAAAAATGGGAGTCGCCAAGGCAGAATTGTTTAAATTGCCGGTGTGAGGTGTTCCGAGGTAGGAAGCAACAACAATCAAATTTGTGGCAACCCTAAACGTCACAGCGTACTGTAGATCGGGACTGACGCTTAACCAGGCTTGGAGAGTCATAGAACCATAGAATCCCCAGAGGGCAGGAGGAGGCCATTCAGCCCATCGGGTCTGCACCGACCCTCTGAAAGTGCACCCTGCCTAGGCCCAATCTCCCACCCTTATCCTTGTTAACCCCACTACACCTGCACATCTTTGGACACTAAGGGGCAATATAGTGTGCCAACCCACCTGCACATCTTTGGACTGCGGGAGGAAACCCACGTAGAGACAGGGAGAAAGTGCAGACTCCGCACAGTCACCCAAGGCCAGAATCGAACCCGGGTCCCTGGCGCTGTGAGGTAGCAGTGCTAACCACTGTGCCACCCCCACGTTCGATTGGAAACGTTAACTCCATTCCTCTCACCACAGATGCTGCCCAACCTATTGAGCTTTATTTCCTCCCCGCCACTTCCTTTATCTCAATCAGGCTACTTTGGGGGAGGGGGGTGTTGTGACCCACAGTTAGCTCAGGACGCGATAAACTGTTGCAGCTCCCACGGCAATTTTCACAGCAAGCTTTTCACGTCGGCTCCAGGACTGCACATATAAACCATTTAATTCTCAGATGTGAAAAAGAAAGTGACCAGAATAGGAACAAAAGGTTACTCGAGCAAGAAAAGGAGAGACACATTTTAACCAGTCAGTTAAAAAAAAAATCCACAGTTGCATTTTATAGTTCACAGAAAACAAATCTGAGGCCCACCCCTGATATCCTCCTCCCCACAGATACAGAACGAGCAGCACAAAAGGGTAACAAGTTAGAAAACAAGACCAAAAAATAGTTACGTTCTTCGGAAATTATTAAGAGTCTGGAATTTTGCGAATTTTATTTAGAAACTCATGCTCAGTAAGCAAACGTCTGCTATATTTACATGACCACAGAGTAAAAACACAGCTTTTACTCACACGCTCAAGGACAGAGCAAAAGGAATAAACTGAAGTCCCACTGACAGTGAAACCTGATCCTCCAAGTCACTTTGATTAAATAAAAACCTTCCCGTCTAAGCAACCAGGCCATAACCCACTAGGTTTGGGGTTGCTTGAGAAAAAAGTTAGGACAATACTTAAATGGAACCTGCTCCTGACAAAGCAGCCATTGAGAGATAGAGAGAGACAGAAAGACAGGCAGACAAACGTGTAATGTTGTCTAATTTAAATATTGTTGCACCTGAAAGCTGTAAAGTGAGGAGGATTCAGGAGGGCTCCCTCCTGAAGTGACCGGATATTACAGGCTCCACTGTATCGATAAACGATCATGTACTTGTATGAGTTCATACAACAGTGATCAAAGTTCCAAACAACCAGGTTTTAAAGAATCTATGACGGGTTTGTACTGCGCCAGATAACAGCTACTTAACCCTCTATCAAAGTAAAAACAATTTGATACATTACCTCAGGTCGTGTCAAGCCCCCTCCCAACAGTGCAATTCAGGGACCATTCACCCAAACACAAAACACTTCAGACGGATGGAGAATCTGAGACAGACGCTAAAGTCGACAAAGAGTTGAGCTGGCCTGCCCCTTTAAGGGGTCATTGACTGTTCCTTGTTTGTGCTTGTCGTTTTTCCCCCCCATTCCGTAACATTCGCTACGAACGGTGCGTGGCAACATTTTCCAAAAAAAAAAGCAAACACTTGCACAGCCGCTCATCTGTCTTTTTGGAAAGGGAGTTTGAGTGGACAGAATTTCGACTCCCTCTCAAGTCCACATTTCCCAATCGTTGTGGACGTTTAACCTCCTTTTGCACCTTGGGGGCAACGCAAGAAGCGCCTCAAAGGGGGAATGCCAAGTGTTCTGGGATTTTGGAAAGAACACGGATGACCGAAACTTGCTTAAAAAAGAGAGGTTGGCATTCGTAAGACTGTAAAGAGTATTATTAAATAACACAAAAAGTGTAAGATTAAGTTGCAGTTAAATTATATGTACAACCGTTCTATTCTTTTCCATTCTGCCCCCTGGAGTGCATTGCCTGAGTTGCAGGGGAGGTGGAAAGGGGCCTTGTGTTCTCATTCCCGGCGTCCCAATACTTGCAGCTCAAAGGAACGACTGAGCCGTTTAAGTTCAATACTAGAGAGAGCTTCCTAACCCCAGGATTGCAATCATCTTCCATCACAGAGTCCTCTCAATGCAACATGTGTCATATTGTACAGGTTACACCTGTACACTCCCCAACATTGTGTGGGGTTTCTTTTTGCTGTTGCTGGGTGCTGTCTCCTGATTTTAAGTTTCTTGTTCTCTCCCCGCTGTTCCATCAGTTCATGTTACTTCCAACAGGAAAACCTCAAGTCCTTTCAAAGTTACGGCACAGAGCGGTTAAATGCAAACAGAATCATTTCCAGTGCCAAATGCCAAAACTCTCCCAAGTACACTCTACTGTTAATCCAAGGTTGCATTTTGCTTGAATAGCAAGCGTCAATTAAGCGGTGGCTTGGATTAAGCAAATTAAACAAAATTGCACAGGAGTCAATTTCATTCCAATACCCTTCAGATGGACATAATTCAAGTTATGCAATTTTAAATCGAGAGTAGGTTGTACGTTTGAGCAAACAGATTTGCTGGAGTCTAACCACCACCACTGAGTTAATCTGACAGGCCCACTGGATACAGGCCTCGATAAGTCAGGTTAGGAACAGTCCAGACCAAGAAAGCCGAGATTTGTGTCTTCACGCTCATTTATGACCAGTTTGCATACATGAACTACAATAAATGAAGTTCAGCAACTCCCCCAGCTCACTTCTCTCCGTGACAGCAACTCAAGTTAGGGGCCCTGAGAAAGAGGCTGCACTCCAGGAAATGGCGACTACGGCCTTTTTTACAGGCCGGGATTTCAGCCTCTGCTGAAAATTTGGTCAATTTAAAATAATTATTTTTTTCGACAATCATTTAAAACAGTTTCGCTGCACAATCTGGTAATTAAAACCAGCACCTTGTTTCAGTGTTAAAAAGAGCAGAACATTGAAGAGTGTTAACATTTGTTTGTTTGTTTTTTTGCATGATGAGACCAAGAAAGGACATTCAACTAGCTTTGTACATCTCTTAAAGAGTAGATTGCTTCCACCCAGCCCCCTCTGTGCTTCCATCCACGTCTAAACTTCGGGACAGGTTAAGGAGTGCACGTGCCCACTCCAGATGCCCAAAACCCCAGCCTTTTTCTTCCCCATGCAGTGGAATGTTTGGCTCCTCCTTGTGTTTGACCAACCGCAGGTTGCTGGCGGCAGTGACCGACAATTGGCACCCACAGGAGAGTCCAGGAGAGCGCCCTCTGCCACTCACGTCACTGCACTGTCCTCGGTAAAGGTTTTCTCCCACCTGGACGCAAAGTTTGCTTTGAGCCTCGGGTCAACACAGGCAGTTAGCTGTATCATCACACACGTAGAATTGTAATAAAGGACTCTGGGGGTGGGGTCCCCCACTGCCAGAGAGCTCTTTTAAGTTTCATTTCTTGCCTTGCTCCACTTATTTGAGTCGTTAGGAAGGGTTTTCGACTGTCCAAGGTGTCACTGCATCAGTGCAGTGCAGAAAGCCTCAGAGGGGCTTATTGATGTCGTAGCCAATGGTACGGTCCAATGAATCAGACAGGTCAATCCAAACTCAACGAACCCACTGCATTTTGGAGGTACTTTGGTTGAGTTCACATTGTTGTACAAACGTAACGGAGTTGTACCCAGCTCGGGCTGCTAGTTATGCCAGGGCCCACTGATGTCACGTCCAGGCATTCGGCCTGAATCCGGTGGGAACGTCGCAACGCTTTGTTCGCCTCAACTCAGCTTCCCAAACCTCGTAAAATTAGGGGGGGGGGGGGGGGGGGGGCCTTCCGGGAAAGTGGCCTGCTTCCCACGAGCCAGCCTTCTGTGCGCTCCGCCAGGCCAGCCTTCAGGGCATGGTAGCACAAAAGATGGTGAGGAAAGCCAGAGGCACTTTGCGGTGTCCTGAGGGTACAGCTGCCTGAAGGAATCTCCGCAGTCACTGGCCAGCAGGCACGGAGTTGCCCAAGGATCTAATTTCGGAATACGTCAGAGAGGGTAAATCCTCTGCGGCCCCACCCACCCACATACACCACCCCCCTCCTCCCTCCCCACCCAACACTCCCACGCACTCTTCCTGTCAAAACGCTAGAAACGTCCCAATAAACGGAATCCTTTCACATCGGAGCCTGCATACTCTGGAACAGGACGCCCCTTGTTGGGACCCGAGAAGGACGAACAGTCCCACAGTGACCACAATGACGGTGATAGGTTTGGAAAAGGCTTCCCCAGGTCCAGCAAGCCCGAGTCAGAAGGGTGCGCCCGTCGAGAGAGCAGCACCACACGCAGTGTTTATACCTACTTTCTATTGCGTCCAGTGAAACGACCCAAAACAGAACAAGTAACGAGCCGCCCCATTCGTCCCGGCAAGGGATTTGCGGTTGTTCTGAGACCAGAAGCTGATGACATTTTCAGGCACCCACTTGTCAAGGGGGGGGGGGGGGCAGGGAGGGGAGAGAAAGAGGAGGGGGGGGGGGGGGGGGGGGGCGAGGGAATTAATGCTGTCTTCGCTTTGTAATGTTTCCTCAGAAACAGTGCTCTTTGGATATAACCGTCAAACATTTAAACTAAAAATACATTTAAAAGTGGCAGTACTGGCGTAGAAATTACTGTAGCAGCCAGTGTATGGTCACAATCCACATTGCGTTTGATCGATTCTGAATGTCGGTGACAGACACACACACACACATACACACCCGCTCCAACATTTAAGTGCACCTTAAGAAAGCAAAAGAGCCCACCTCTTTTTCTTATTTAAAAAAAAAAATTACTTCAGCCGGCATACACAGTACATCTGTCGACACCCGAAATTTGCAAACTAGGCCCAGGAAAGACTGAATAACGAAGGAAGGAAAGGGGGCGGGAAAGAGATAAACAGTAATTGTAAATTTCTCACAGCTTAAACGCTACATCACAAAATAGAACAACCACTTTTTTTTTTTTGCGACAAACGCACCTGTAATCTGCCCTCCCTCGCCAGTTTGGCCCCTCGATCCTCCGGGCGGGCAGGCATCTCTACACAAGAGTCTATTTGCACCCAGAATGAGTCTCTCACCACGCGGCTTGTGGTGTTGAGGGGAGGAGAGGGGTGGGGGGTGGGGGAAAGGGGGGAAGAATTAATCACCTGGGTTCTACCTCCCTCCCTCCCCTCCGTCCGCCCCCCCCTCCCCCCCCAACCACAGCCAGGGAAAGGGGAAGGGGGGGGGGGGGGAGAGCCCAGGTTCGTGCCGGCACCTGTCTGGCCACCTCTCTCGTGGGATGTCGGTTGTCGTGTTAAGAAGTGCAATTGAGCCTGAGTGTTTGAAGGAGAGAGGAAAGAAAAAAGTAGAATCCTTTCCCAGCGGAGGACACGCAGGCACAGGCAAAAAAAAAAAAAGAATAATAATTATACAAAAAAAAACAAAGATCATCAAGTCTGAAGCTTCTCAACCAGTCACGTGGCATTTCCATTCAATTCGAAGGGAGTTGAACATGCAAGCAGAACGTCGCAATCCCTCAAGAGCTGCAGTCATTTATGCCTATTGATATTCTTCTTCCTTTTCCTCTTGAAGAAACAGCAACACCTGGAGGAGGAAGATAGAAGAAACAAAAAACAAAACACATTAACAAACCTCCCAGGAGTTCTGCTTGCTGATCAAAGGGACTTGTACACACCTCGGACATTCTCACTTTCTTTCAACTCCCCCAGGTCACAATATACAAGCTGATCTAGTCACTCATTGAGGAGGAAAGCTACCTGAAAATGCCAACTATCATTTTATATTTGATACCCCAATCAAGGGAAAGCTAGATAGCTGCACACAGGGGGGGGGGGGGGGGGGGGAGGGAACAGGTTATGCTGATAGAGTAGAGAAAGTTGGGGGGGGGGGGGGAGGTTCGTGTGAAGCAAGAAACACACAAGCATGGACTAGTTTAGCTGGATGGCCTGTTTTTGTGAAGTACATTCTGTGCAAAGCTACAGCTTGCATCTTAAAAATGGAATCCTGCAGTTCCATAAGTTAAACATCGATCTGCAAAGCCACACGAGACCCAACAGGTTCAGTACTGGACTACAATCAGAGCAAAGAGGCCTGCCCATGGACAGAGGTACTGTCCACCGATTGGCGTCCAGTCCAGCTGGTCACCATCAGTCACAATCAAAATTAATCAACCTCTTGGGAGAGAATTGGACGCAATTAACAAGCAAATGATTCCTCAAGGACTCGAGTGGTGAAATACAGTGGTAACACTGGGGTAGTGGTTAGGTTACTGGGCTAGTGGACCAGAATTCTGGACATTCAACAGAAAGACGTCCCACCACAGAGGGGTTAGGAATTAAATTTGAAAAATATAACAAGCTGGTGCCAGGAAAAGTGACCATTAAGCTGGTCGATTATCTCAGCATTCAGTAACCGGCTCACTGATGCCTTCGAGAAAGCATTTATTGCCCATCCCTAATTGCCCTCGAGGTGGTGATGGTGAGCTGCCTTCTTGAACCGCTGCAGTCCCCGTGTTGTAGGTACACCCAGTGTGCTGTCAGCGAGGGAGTTCTCAGCAACAGTGAAGGAGCGGCCGATATATTTCCAAGTCGGGGTGGCGCAGTGGTTAGCACTGCTGCCTCATGGCGCGGAGGTTCGAATCCCAGCCCTGGGCCACTGTCCGTGTGGAGTTTGCACATTCTCCCCCAGTATGTGTGGGTTTCACCCCCACAACCCAAATTTGTGCAGGGCAGGTGGATTGGCCACGCTAAATTGCCCCTTAATTGGAAAAAAAAGGTACTCTAAAATGTTTTTAAAAGGTGTGTAGGTATCAGGCAAGGCCAGGATCAGTTTGTCCAGAAATCATCTCGGTTGAACAGTCCTATTTTGGCGGGGTTCCAGAGATTGTTGGTATTGACGGAACCATTTCCTGGGATAGGTCAGGGTCAGAGAGAGTTGAAGAGTGAAGAGGGCAATAACCACCTCACAGCTTCACAGGAAATTCTCAGAGGTAACATAAATGGACTAAATAACATACTGTGCATCAATTCAATGGTCCAGACATGATCCAAATGTAAATTCCCTGTCAGAGGTGAAGGGTAGGTTGTAATTTATATTTGAATGAGGATGCACAGGAGCAGCTGGCTGGCTCTGCTTGCAAAATTTAATCTCTCTTAGGCTGACAGTTGGGGGAAAAAACTGTTTCTGCCAAGGCTTTGTGCAGACATAAACTGAGCAGAAAGCTTAGGTGCAAACCAAACACGCAAAAGAGAAAGATGCATGCTGTAAATTCGATTCAACTAGTTAAGAACTCGGTTGGCCAGCAGATGGAAGCTCTGTGTGAAGGCCTCAGGCTTTCTCCTCAATGGCCGCTACAGGACTGAGACAGTTGATCAGTTGGCCAACCGCCTCCAGGTCATGAGGGCTGGGGGAGGGGAAGGAGGGCGGGGGGAGGGGAAGGAGGGCGGGGGGAGGGGAAGGAGGGCGGGGGGAGGGGAAGGAGGGCGGGGGGAGGGGAAGGAGGGCGGGGGGAGGGGAAGGAGGGCGGGGGGAGGGGAAGGAGGGCGGGGGGAGGGGAAGGAGGGCGGGGGGAGGGGAAGGAGGGTGGGGGGAGGGGAAGGAGGGCGGGGGAGGGGAAGGAGGGTGGGGGGAGGGGGGCATCACATGCCATTTGGACTACAGGCACCTCATTGCAGGGACTGACTGCATTCTAGAACCAAGCAGTTGCCAATCACAGCTCTGCGGCTTCTCCCATGTTGTCCCCAAGTTGCTGGATTCCGTTCAGGCAGACTGACAAGTGCTGCATTAAGAAGAGGGAGGGAATTGAATTGATGAATTGAGCTGGGATTGAAGAGCGGCTGGAGACGGTGAGATGATCAAATACGGTGGGAGGGAGGGGGAAGGCCTCATGCTACCCGCCCGCTGTCTGGAAACCTGGGCCCCGAATCCCTGCAGCCCAACAGGTTGCTGCAGAGAATGCCGATTGCACGGTTAATACCAGCTCTTCCACAGGCATATTTCTACTGGGATCCTGTCTCTTCGTCAGTGTGGATGGAAGTGGATGGAAACATCTGCCTTTACTTGGTTCCCAGATGTTGAGCTGAATATTGGGACATTAACACAGCCATGACTCTCTCACTGCGCTACTAGCACACGATACATAGACAATAATTGCTTTCATTGGTGCTCGGCAAGCTATTCAATGTTTGAAAGACATTTTCAGTCAGTAAAGTGTGAAGCTATTGATCAAAATTCTTGGTAACGGAGCACAAAAAACACTGCCATGAATGCGAGGTGCAAGATTTCCCTTTTGTCCGCATTTGTTGCAACATTGATTCATTCTCAATGGCTTTCCCCCTCCCGCCATTCCCCATGTACACTGTCTTCAGCAGCTGTAAGGTTCGAACACCCAAGGGTAACATTTCTGTCTTTGTCCCAATCGACCACACGCAAAATGTTCTCCAGCACTGGGGCAAAATGAACGCGACACAGCGCAACTTCAAACGGCAGCATCATCCTGCACATAACTAAATATTCTTGAATGCAATTCAGACTGGAGGTATGCTGAGCCCTCGTGCCAAGATGTGACAGCTAAAACGGACCATTTATATATGCTCTCTGCTCAAAAGACTTCTTTGCATTATAGGCTGTAGCGCCACTGATCTGTTGCAGTTATCAGTACCTAGTTTCCTACTCGAGCACACCATGCACACTGTCACTGTTGCTATTTCTGAATCCCGTCTTCACTTCTGTCCCTATCGCCACGTGAGACCGCCCATTTCTTCCACTGCTTCACCCCAAGCAGATTCTCCTTGGGCTTTCCATAACAAAGTCCCCATTTAGGCCGACCTTCCTAGCAGGAGAACTGGCAATATTTAAATAGGTCATGGGTCCACGCCAGAGATATCAACCCAGTCTCCTCGGGAGGGCCCCTTAAATGGTACCAAACTATAATCTGCAGATTTCAAATTTCAAGCAAACTACTGCATGTCTGCAGAAGTTTTACAGTTTCCTGCATCGTTGCCCTGCAGAGGGTTAGACCAGAAAGCCTCATCGCTCCACCTGTGCAGGAGGGTGACGCCACATCAACGTCTTATTGCTACTCAACAACAACGCCATGGAGCAGCATCTGTCCAGGTCACAACATGGGAGTTCCACTGCCCCCCAAGTTTTTCCATCTCTTGTGCGTCGAGACTGGAAATCCATAACCACCTCTGTGCTCATCACCGATGAGGCTACACATTCATCGTCCTCTTCGAAGGACAACTATCATTGTCACCTACGACTGGGCAGATTGAGGCTTTGTACAATAGTGAAGCTACTGCCTGCATAGAGGTCGTGAAGCCAACTTAACGATTCACAAACCTGCCAGGTTGCCATCTTCTTTTGCTGCCTCTTTCCCTCCAACATGGTTTGGATGCGATTACCAAGTCCGAACTGAGATCATAGACGGTTCTGTGGGGAGGTTTCTGGGAGCACAGATTGTGACAAGTCCCGACTGCGACGAGGTGCAAGAACCAGCCTGGCAATTTGCTGCAGGTGGGAATCTCTCTCTGCTAAGTTTCTCTCGAGCTATAATTTAAGTTAGCGGTCAGACTCTGGCTTATAACTTTAAGACCGGAGCTAGTTAAGGTGGTGAGTTAGCCGGTAACTGCAACCGGTCAATCAACTGAAGGCGAATGACGTTAATGACTTTAGCAGGACTCTGATTTTGCAGTTGCAACCTTTGTGCGAGCCATCAGCCCTCTATAAAAGTAGTCAGGTTTCGCTACTACAAGACTGAGGCGAGGTACGAGCGCGAATTTAAGAATTCGGTGCGGACGGGGGGGAAACTTGTTCCCAGGAGGGAGTTGCACCTCTTAGGTGAGGTATTTCAGATATGCTCAGGGACAGAAGGGTGTGACTATGAATAAGGCATATACAGGGATCCAGAAAGTAGCAACGGAGGATCCTCAGCCCTTACCCAACCGGTTTGAGGTTCTTGCAACTTGCTTGGATGAGAGCAGGAATTGGAAGAATGAGAAAACGGAGCACAGACTATGGTACAGGGAGCCATTCAAGTGTGGAGAGTAAAGATTAATGTGGTTCTTTTTCTTGTTTTTTTAAATATAAATTTAAGAATACCCAATTATTTTTTTTTCCAATTAAGGGGCAATTTAGGGTGGCCAATTCACCTACCTTGCACATCTTTGGGTTTCCCCTCGCAGACACGGGGAGAATGTGCAAACTCCACCCAGACAGTGACCCGGGATCGAACCCGGGTCCTCAGCGCCGTGAGGCAGCAGTGCTAACCACGGCGCCACCTTGCCACCCCTGCTGAATTTCAAAGCGTTAAGCAGAACCATTTTAATAGGTGGTTACAAGCATTGGAAGTTGAAACTACCTGAGGCCGAGAGAAATCATTCCCTTGGAAGAATTTAAGAATTCACTACTTTGTGATAAGAATCCATGTTGAAGACCAGAGTGTTATAATCGCTAGACGAGCAGCAATAATGGCTGATGATTATGAGCTGATCCATAAATTTAAATCTTTGTTCCGTCACCCGCATCATTTTGAAAAGGACAGGAAGTGGGAGAGTGAAAGGAAGACAGATAGGCAAAGTACGGAATGGTAAGCTGGGAAAGCTCCGAGATCTCCTCCTCAGACCAGGAAGGATGCTACTGAGGGTGGACATGAGATTCAAAGGCCTAGGCGTTACCATCGCAATAAAGTGGGACCAGATTCATTCACAATGTTGGAAGTTAAAAGGAAAGCCTATGGCACTTGTTGGGTTTCATAAGGAGGATCAGAAAGGGAACTGTAGCTCTAACTGGAGCTTGTTAGATGTTAGTGAATGGGATAAGTTGAGATTACATCTCAGTCCCCTTGTATGAAGTAGAATTGGAGTGTGATTTATTATCAGGTCTAGTAGTTGTCACAATGGTCGAGACGTTACCAGTGGATGGAGTAGACTAACTTTTGGGGAATGATTTGGCAGAAGTGAAAGTTACATCTTGACCCACGATTAGAGAATCCGTGTGAAGATAAGGGGGCAGAACAGTTACCAGACGTTTTTCAGTCGTGTGGGCAACCGTTAAACAGAGTACACCACCAGAAAAGGGGCTGGTTTAGCACACTGGGCTAAATCACTGGCTTTTAAAGCAGACCAAGGCAGGCCAGCAGCACGGTTCCATTCCCGTACCAGCCACCCCGAACAGGCGCCAGAAGGTGGCGACTAGGGGCTTTTCACAGTAACTTCATCTGAAGCCTACTTGTGACAATAAGCGATTTTCATTTCATTTCAAATCACACCACCATTGGATGGTAAGTAACCAAAACTATCCTTGAAGACAAGGATAATTCCGAGGATGTGTTTGGTGGACTTTACCAGGGTCCCAGGTTCGATTCCTGGCTTGGGACACTGTCTGTGCCGAGTCTGCACTTTCTCGCGGTGCCTGCGTGGGTTTCCTCCGGGTGCCTCCCACACGTCCCGAAAGACGTGCTGTTCGGTGAATTGGACATTCTGAATTCTCAGGGGAAACTTATGTCATGGGAAAGGAAGGAAGAATGGATGTGTCTCCTGTGGTTTGTGTCACATACGTTATTGAGAGAGTGGGGGTAGTTAGGAAGGGGGGGGGGGGGGGGGGGGGGTTGATAGTCTGCTACATTTTCTGCCTGTGTAATTATAATACCGTACATAATAAAAGGTTGCTTGTGATAAAGTTACAAACCTGATCACTGCAGTTTATTGGGCTCAACCAAGGTTAAATAAAATCTTATTTCACCTGTGTTGCGACTCTGGTCAAGTGGGGCTGGAATTGGCCGCACACTAGTGCAGGGTTTCGTGACAAATATTGGATTGACAATATTATAGGCGACAGGCAGGAAAGTGGATAAAGGCCACAATTAGATCAGTCGTGATCTTATCAAATGTCGGAGGAAGCTCAATGCCCTACACCTGCTCTTCTTTTGTTAATCTTACGATTAATATCCTGAGCAACCTTCCCTGACAATATTAATGTCTTGGTCCATTCAGCACCAACGACAGTACAACATTTAGCTGTAAAAATTTAGTTCACATCTATTGCAGCAATATAGCGACAGTTACACTCTATATGGCCTCCTCTACACTACATCTTCCTGCGTGGTGCTGTTTCTGCCATCTCATAATTTGTAAAGTAGCAACGTCAGTTACTGGCCACGTTTCTAAGGGGAATGGAGAACATAGAATACTTTGGGTAGGTGAACTAGAGTACGTCAGCAAGAATGGGAGTTATGGGCAAGTAGCACTTATCAGAAATGTGTGGCATGGGAGTTTTGAGCCAATGAAGCTTATTGGAGGCCAGCATGGGAATATGAGACGAGCTAGCACAGGCAAGCATTAGAGTTTCATCAGGGAAGGTGCCGAGTTGGTGCAGAGGCAGTTGGTAGACGCAAGGGACTATTATGGGGGGGTACAAGTCAAGGCTGCAAGTTTAACAATAAAGCGAAGCAGCAAAGACCATGAAGAGTCTGGTTCAGCCAGTCGGGGGCTGAAGTCAGTTAGAAAGAAGCAGATTTGGGACGGATTCAGAATTGCTTCGAGTTGGAGGAAGGTTTTACCCACCCGGGGTGGGGCAAGGCAGAAGCAGTCTAAGGGGTGAAGCAGGATGGTGGAGAAAGACGACCAGCTCACGTGTGCGAGTAGTCTATTGTTGAATCACTGAGTAGCCCCTTAGGACTGGTACATGCCCGGCACCGAGGTCCCAGGTTCTATCCCGGCTCTGGGTCACTGTCCATGTGGAGTTTGCACATTCTCCCCGTGTTTGCGCGGGTCTCACCCCCACAACTCAAAGATGTGCAGGGTAGGTGGATTGGCCATGCTAAATTGCCCCTCATTTTTTTAAAGATATAAATTTAGAATACCCAATTCATTTTTTCCAATTAAATGAATTGTGCGCGACCCCTCACTCCATGGCCGCCGACCGGAAGTCCACCTTGGAGACTCTCTGTTGAGTCTCCCGTATCTGTGGTTCCACATCCCTAGAAATGTCCGCCTGTATTTACAGGGCCATTTTAGTGCATCGCCTGCACTTTGTGCACCGCTCCCCCTTTATGAACAACCAAATTTGTGCAGGGCAGGTGGATTGGCCACGCTAAATTGCCCCTTAATTGGAAAAAAAGTTAATTGGATACTCTAAAATTAAAAAAAAGAAAAGGACTGGTACATGTCTCTACACTAAATTTAAAAACTAAGCATTGTTAAACTAATTAAACATAATTACTTAATTATAATTTAGAGGGGTATCTAAGCCAGAGATCGGAGAGTACAGTATTTAGCTTTCACATTTATAGTAGAAATCTAGTGCTAGAAAACATAGTTAACAGTAACTTTAAAAAAAAATTATTTAAAAAAAAAATTAAATTTACTAATTAATTGACGCAATGTCAATCAGAGGGGTGCAGTGCTCTTACTGTGAGATGAGGCAGGTCCGGGAGGTTTCCAGCATCCCGGGTGGCTTCATCTGCAGAAAGTGCACCCAACTGGAGCTCCTCACAGACCGCATGGTTCGGTTGGAGCAGCGGTTGGATGCACTTAGGAGCATGCAGGTGGCGGAAAGCGTCATAGATAGCAGTTATATAAATATGGTCACACCCAAGGTGCAGGCAGAGAGAGATGGGTGACCACCAGAAGGGGCAGGCAGTCAGTGCAGGAATCCCCTGTGGTTGTCCCCCTCTCGAACAGGTATACCTCTTTGGACACTGTCGGGGGGATAGCCTATCGGGGAAAACAGCAGCAGCCAGAGCAGTGGCATCACGGCTGGCTCTGATGCTCAGCGGGAGGGTCAAAGCGCAGAAGAGCAATAGTCACAGAGGACTCTATAGTCAGAGGGCACAGATAGGCGCTTCTGTGGATGTGAAAGAGACTCCCGGATGGTATGTTGCCTCCCTGGTGCCAGGGTCCAGGATGTCTCTGAACGGGTAGCGGGCATCCTGAAGGGGGAGGGCAAACAGGCAGAGGTCGTCGTACATTTTGGTACTA
Organism: Scyliorhinus canicula; assembly: GCF_902713615.1. Taxonomy (NCBI): domain Eukaryota; kingdom Metazoa; phylum Chordata; class Chondrichthyes; order Carcharhiniformes; family Scyliorhinidae; genus Scyliorhinus; species Scyliorhinus canicula. The sequence continues at coordinate 21,556,588 of NC_052169.1, read as the reverse complement.
ATGACATAGGCAGGAAGGGGCATGAGGTCCTGCAGCAGGAGTTCAGGGAGCTAGGCAGAAAGTTAAACGACAGGACCTCTAGGGTTGTAATCTCGGGATTACTCCCTGTGCCACGTGCCAGTGAGGCTAGAAATAGGAAGATAGAGCAGCTACACACGTGGCTAAACAGCTGGTGTAGGAGGGAGGGTTTCCGTTATCTGGACCACTGGGACCTCTTCCGGGCAGGTGTGACCTGTATAAGAAGGACGGGTTGCATCTAAACTGGAGAGGCATAAATATCCTGACCGCGAGGTTTGTTAGTGTCACACGGGAGGGTTTAAACTAGTATGGCAGGGGGGTGGGTACCGGAGCAATAGGTCAGAAGGTGAAAACATTGAGGGAGAACTAGGGAATATGGCCAGTATGGCTCGGAGGAAGAGCAGACAGGGAGATGTTGCTGAAAACAGCGGGTCTGGTGGCCTGAAGGGCATCTGTTTTAATTCAAGAAGTATTACGGGTGAGGCAGATGAACTTAGAGCTTGGATTAGTACTTGGAACTATGATGTTGTTGCCATTACAGAGACCTGGTTGAGGGAAGGACAGGATTGGTAGCTAAACGTTCCAGGATTTAGATGTTTCAGGCGGGATAGAGGGGGATGTAAAAGGGGTGGCGGAGTTGCGTTACTGGTTAGGGAGAATATCACAGCTGTACTACGGTAGGACGCCTCAAGAGGGCAGTGAGGCTATATGGGTAGAAATCAGGAATAAGAAGGATGCAGTCACAATGTTGGGGGTTTACCACAGGCCTCCCAACAGCCAGCGGGAGTTGAGGAGCAGATAGGTAGACAGATTTTGGAAACAAATAAAAACAACAAGGTTGTTGTGATGGGAGACTTCAACTTCCCCAATATTGACTGGGACTCAGTGCTAGGGGCATGGACGGGGCAGAGTTTGTAAGGAGCATCTAGGAGGGCTTCTTAAAACAATATGTAGACAGTCCAACTAGGGAAGGGGCTGTACTGGACCTGGTATTGGGGAATGAGCCCAGCCAGGTGGTAGAAGTCTCAGTAGGGGAGCATTTTGGGAACAGTGACCACAATTCAGTAAGTTTTAAAGTGCTGGTGGACAAGGATAAGGGTGGTCCTCGGGTGAATGTGCTAAATTGTGGGAAGGCTAATTATAACAATATTAGGTGGGAACTGAAGAACCTAGATTGGGGGCAGATGTTTGAGGGTAAATCAACATCTGACATGTGGGGCCCTTTCAAATGTGAGTTGAAAGGAATTCAGGACCGGCATGTTCCTGTGCGGAAGGAGGATCAATACGGCAAATTTCGGGAACCCTGGATAACGAGAGATATTGTAGGCCTCGTCTAAAAGAAAAAGGAGGCATTTGTCAGGGCTAGAAGGCTGGGAACAGACGAAGCCTGTGTGGAATATAAGGAAAGTAGGAAGGAACTTAAGCAAGGAGTCAGGAGGGCTAGAAGAGGTCACAAAAAGTAATTAGCAAATAGGGTTAAGGAAAATCCCACGGCTTTTTACACACACATAAAAAGCAAGAGGGTAGCCAGGGAAAGGGTTGGCCCACTGAAGGATAGGCAAGGGAATCTGTGTGGAGCCAGAGGAAATGGACGAGGTACTAAATGAATACTTTGCATCAGTATTCAGCAAAGAGAAGGAATTGGTGGATGTTGAGTCTGGCAAAGGGTGTGTAGATAGCCTGGGTCACTTTGAGATCCAAAAAGACGAGGTGTTGGGCGTCTTGAAAAATATTAAGGTAGATAAGTCCCCAGGGCCGGATGGGATATATCCCAGAATACTGAAGGAAGCAAGAGAGGAAATTGCTGAGGCCTTGACGGAAATCTCTGGATCCTCACTGTCTTCAAGTGATGTCCCGGAGGACTGGAGAATAGCCAATGTTGTTCCTTTGTTTAAGAAGGGTAGCAAGAATAATTCAGGGAACTACAGGCCGGTGAGCCTTACGTCAGTGGTAGGGAAATTAATGGAGAGAATTCTTCGAGACAGGATCTACTCCCATTTGGAAACAAATGGACGTATTATTGAGAGGCAGCATGGTTTTGTGAAGGGGAGGTCGTGTCTCACTAACTTGATAAGAGTTTTTCGAAGAGGTCACAAAGATGATTGATGCAGGTAGGCACAGTAAGAAGTCTTACAACACCAGGTTAAAGTCCAACAGGTTTGTTTCAAACACGAGCTTTCGGAGCACGGCTCCTTCTTCAGGTGATTCACCTGAAGAAGGAGCCGTGCTCCGAAAGCTCGTGTTTGAAACAAACCTGTTGGACTTTAACCTGGTGTTGTAAGACTTCTTACTGTGCTCACCCCAGTCCAACGCCGGCATCTCCACATCATGATGCAGGTAGGGCAGTGGATGTTGTCTATATGGACTTCAGTAAGGCCTTTGACAAGGTCCTTCATGGTAGACTGGTACAAAAGGTGAAGTCACACGGGATCAGGGGTGAGCTGGCAAGGTGGATACAGAACTGACTAGGTCATAGAGTAGCAATGGAAGGGTGCTTTTCTAATTGGAGGGCTGTGACTAGTGGTATTCCGCAGGGATCAGTGCTGGGACCTTTGCTATTCGTAGTATATATAAATGATTTGGAGGAAATGTAACTGGTCTGATCAGTAAGTTTGCAGACGACACAAAGGTAGGTGGAACTGCGGATAGCGATGAGGACTGTCAGAGGATACAGCAGGATTTAGATCGTTTGGAGACTTGGGTGGAGAGATGGCAGATGGAGTTTAATCTGGACAAATGTGAGGTAATGTATTTTGGAAGGTAGTGACGTTTAAGGGGCATCTTGACAAATACATGAATAGGATGGGAATAGAGGGATATGGACCCAGGAAGTGTAGATTTTAATTTAGACGGGCAGCATGGTCGGCGCTGGCTTGGAGGGCCGAAGGGCCCGTTCCTGTGCTGTGCTTTTCTTTGTTCTTTTTGTTCTCTGGATGCAACCTTTCTTTCCTATCGTCTCTTCAGTCCAACCTGCCCTCTCTCTGCTCCTGAGGGGTTAGATAGCTTGCTCCCAGATCATTGCTAACAACCTCTGGCTGGCTGCCAGGAAGCATCATGGATTACTCAAGACATACCCCATCCTCCCCCAATGTTCTTCCATTCAGCAGACATCATCTAGGCATCATTCAGGTCAAGAACTTTATCAGCAGATTGAACTTAAGGCCATCATTCTTCCACAACACAGAGCTAAGCAGTACTCTTTAACACCTTCTGCCACTGGGTTTCAAGCTGCCTTTAAAAATACAGAACGCTTTTATTGTCTCATCTACTGCTATTTATCCTCCAAGAACACCATTGCTCTTGCATACTTGTTATTCAAGCCTAGAAATGGATCAGGCAGCACACAAGCACACTCACATTGCTTGTGTGCATACACAAAGCACCACGAAACACACTGCTCCTGTGTATAAAAGTGGGTGAAATATTTGCGTTCCTGGTTCGAGTGCTAAAGATCTGACGGATCGGTTAGCTCAGTCGGCCGGACGGCTGGTTCGTGGCGCGGAGCGACGCCAATAGCGCGGGTTCGATTCCTGGTACCGGCTGAGGTTATCCATGGTGGCCCTGCCTTCTCAAGCTCACCCCTCAGGTTAGATCACCACCAGTCAGCTCTCTCTCTCTCAAAAAAAAAATGCAAAATGCATTCACCTGAGGAAGGAGCTGTGCTCCGAAAGCTCGTGTTTGAAACAAACCTGTTGGGACTTTATCCTGGTGTTGTAAGACTTCTTACTGTGCTCACAAAAAAAAAAGGCAGAGAGCAGCCGTCACTCCTCGGGGACTATGGTGACTTTCACTTCATTTGCTGATGATCTAAAAACTGTCAGCCAATTAAGGAACAAAAACATAAAATCTACATCCTAACAAGGGAGCAGAGGAAAACTTTCTACTCCAACACAGAATTATTACATTGATATTGTTGAACTGCCATGTGCCAATGTCAAGCCTAACATCTTTTGAAAATTATAGAGTCATAGTTTAATGGCTTCTTGGTTTAGTGATTACAGGCTTTACTTCTAAGTATGTAGGAACAGCTGAAAGAGGATTTTGTCGACGGCAATAAAATGTTAATATTGCAAAGAAATGTGGGTCAGGAACCCTCCGCATTTGTGCCCATATTCAGTAAACGCTGACTAACAGAAGCTTCGAGACCATTGCCACAGTCTTTCCCAATTTGTTTGTCTTCAATTGCCATTTTACTGCTTGATGACTAAAAGCGCAGTGGGGCAGCTTTCATAGAATTCTAGAATCAGTCATGCCATTCGGCCCATTGAGTCTGCACCCTCCGAAAGAGCACTCTACCTAGGGTCACCCCCCCCCCCCCCCCCCCCCCCAACTCCAGTATCCTGCACATCTCTGGACAATAAGGGAAAATTTACCATGGATAATCCACCTGACCTGCACATCTTTGGACTGTGGGAGGAAACTGGAGCACCCGGAGGAAACCCACGCAGACACGGGGAGAACGTGCAGACTCCACACAGACAGTCCCCCGAGACCGGAATCGAACACGGGTCCCTGGCGCTGTGAAGCAGCAGTGCTAACTGCGCCACCATGATAATCAGCAGGACAATTTTAAGTATCTTCTGCAATGCGGTGTGCATGCTTAAAAGAAGCAATTTAGCAACAAGGAGGTGGGAAGGAATGAAAATCAATACCGCACTGTCCTGCGGAGAACATGTCACCTCCTGCAGACTGACCCACGCATTGGGGCTGCTGGAGGTGAAGGCCGAGAAAAGTCAAGTCAAAATATTCAAGCAGGCATCGTTGCAGAGTCTGTGATCGAGGGCGGTCTCTGAGGTGGTATTATTCACAGGAGCAACAATGGCATTAGGCACTGAACGGAGTAAATTCCATCAGAGTTTGCACAGCATCAGGAGCTGAGCCCGGGGGCAGTCTCTGTAACATTGGACTGCTGTGCTGTCTGAAAGCACAAAAGAGCATCTTTGTGGCTATGAGATTCAACAGAACATGCCCCTCAAGTGCCTGTAATAGGAGCCATCTCCAATTGTATGATCAGAAGCTGAATTAGGGGAATCTGCAAAGACTTGTTTGCAGATGCGCATCTGGCTCTAAGAAAACTGCTTTGTTTCCAAAGTCAAGACGACTCTGAACTGACTAAATGTTTGCTATTTCATTAAAGCCCAAAGACTTGCCTTCTGTCGCCAATAGCATTTGCACCGCAAATTTAATCCTAAGCTCCTGTTCATAGCGGCCGGCTCTAAAAGCCAATCACTGGTTCATACAACTGCCCCTCCAAGGAGACACACTTGTCACTTTTGGGGGGGGGTTTGTCATTCTAACTGGGTCCACTCCCTCTTTCCCTGACTAAAGAGAGGGACTCACCACATGTTGAGCACTTTGATGCAGCTACAGAGAGTTCAGAGAGAAAAGACAACAGATTAATCAAAGGAAAAAGCGCCACCGTCAAGCTCATCATGCACATGGCTGACACGGGTGGGTGGGGGTGGGAGGGGAAAGAGAAGGAGGGCGTAGTAGCTGTGCGACGAGAGGGCTTCAGAGAAGAGCATAGGTGAATTCACCAGGGTGGAATGAGGGGAAGCAAAGAGCGAGACAAGGAATAGGAGCACAGGAGAAGCAATTTAAAAAAAACAAAATCCCCGGACATGAAAAACCAGCCAATTAAAATACAGTGACAAGCTGCTACGTGAAGAGAATAGAAAATCGCACTGACATTCGTGGCAAGAGGCCATTTTGATTAGACAATTGCAATCTGCGACCTGTCTCACCCTCCAGGTGCGTTTGGCTCAAACGCTTTAACCACTGCAGTTATTTGAAATGGAGGCCTAAAGTAAAAACAGACTTTGATTTTTTTTTTCCAGTGCCTTCATTATATTAGTCATTATTCGCGACAGAATGATAAATTAAATGTTCCCTATTAGCTGGTAATTATATTTTCTGCGGACAAACGGAGGGGAAAAAAAATTCAAAAAAGGCTTTTAGCGGTAAACTTTATTCGGCCTTCAAAGGGACTTTATTGCATCAAATGGTTTGATGTTCAAAGGCCCTGCATCTGCATTGTGCTTCCTCTTCCCTCAGTATTGCCAGGGCTGCTGGTGTGAACGAGAAGCAATTTGTCTATCCCAGCATGCATTAGATCCAACCTGTAGCGTCATGCTAAAAAAAAAAGATCTTTCTGCGGCACATTGTGACAGGGAAGATGCAGCAACTCAATTCCAAAGACTTTTTTTTTTAAAGAGCCGTTTTAATGGCATACGGTTCCTTTAAACAGAGATTACCAAGCACTGATCATAAACCCCTTGTACACCCAAAGAACCCATGGGTGTTTTAGAACGGTGACCAATCCTGTCAAAGCACAAAATGGCATTACCATGGTAACCCTCTCATATGTTTTGCCACTGTCTGTCTTTCCCTCTCCTTTTATTGCTAACTGCGTGTGAAATGCAGTGAATTAAGTGCGCAACGTTCTGGACCAACGCAACGTCTATTGGTCGAACCCAACACAGACTCGGTCAGCAAGGTGCAAGTTGGGGTCGGGGATGGGTCGTAGGGAATTGGAAAGAGGGTATTGGGGAGGCCAGGATCAAGGCAGCTTAAAATGTAGACAATAAAGAGAAAACATGATCTGACAGGGTTGGTGGTTAATGGACAACTGCAGTGGAAACGTCAACTGCGGTGTTGCCAATGTAACCTCCTTCAAGGTAGAGGTCAAGGTTGTTCCAATTATGCTGGCATGAAAGCATATCGGGGAGAAAATGATGGAAATGCAGGAATCATTAACCCTTTCACTGGCACACACCAATATTTACAGGTCAACGTTACCCTCTTCTGTGCCTATTCACAATGGCAGGCATTAATGTAATAAACAGGTAAAAATGCAGATCGAACAGCAACAAACCTAACCCAATAGATCACTGCAGATACCAACTTGATTTAGTCACCACCTTTTTTGCGTTTACATTTAGTTTCTGTTGGTAAAGTGCACGGTCTCCCACAGCGCTCTTTTTAATTCTGTTTTCACCCACAATTCAGTCAACTGCAAAATAAGGGAGCCAACCAGCATACAGATATTTCACCACACAGGTATCCATTTTGTGAAAGAGACCTTCCTCCGGTGTTGAACCTTCAGCTGCCTTTGATTGGTATGAGAAGTGAGAAATTCTCGATGAAAAGTAGGCCAAGGTGAGAGCCTCTTTTCTCTGCAATGACGAACAATAAATACTGCAGATTCTGCGCTGGGGCGGTGGAACCGTTTGTCATGGGAAGACCTGCTCAGTCTGTTGGAAGTCTTTTGGATTCTTTTCCATCAATGCGCCTCCAATCAGAGCAAGCGTCTAACGCTGGCTGGAAAGCATTCAACTGAGAACGCACAATAGGGAAAAGCGCCGATAGCAACCAAATGAGACAGTGAAAGGGTTAAAATGATTATGGGAAACTGCTGCTCCATCCGGGTGAGTTACAGTCTGCTGTGCATGCAGTAAACAGCCAGATACATTTCAATAAAGGTTAATGCTCCACACTTTCAGAATCCATCATTAAAAAGCATCACCGATGAATGCCCACAGTTGCTTTATGGAAGTGGCCAGCATTCATCTTGGAAGATATAATAAACTTGGGGAAACATATGCAAAATAGTCCTGCCATTTCAGACAACGCAGGGAGGCTGGGATACGTAATATGGCACCCAGAGATATTGGGTGACAGAAGGAGTACAATAATTGCTCTGAAACGCTAACTTTCTGAAATTGCTCTGAAATGCTAATGGCGCATGGAAGAGTAATGCAGAAATTAGATGAGTATTCTCATTACTTTATTGGAACTGTCCAAATGAGGGGGGGGGGGGGGGGGGGGGGGGGCGCGACACGGTGACAAAGTGGTTAGCATGGCTGCCTCACGGCGGTTCGATTACCGGCCCCAGGTCAGTGTCCGTGTGGAGTTTGCACATTCGCCCCGTGTGCGCGTGGGTCTCATTCCCACAACCCAAAGGTGTGCAGGGTAGGTGGAGTGGCCACGCTAAACTGCCCCTTAATTGGGGGAAAAGAATTGTTCCCAAGTGGAAGATCACCGCTTTGGTTTGCTGATCATTAAAGGCATATCGATGCACTTCTACCAGGAAGCGAGCAAAAAACTGCCCTTTTTACTGCTGCTTCCATCAGTTTATTTTGTGACCAGGTGCCATTACGGAGGTAGGGAAGTAGGGGAATGGAGAATCAGAAAACTTGACTTTCGAAGAGTGACCAATTAAAATTCCCATTCTCAAATTTCAAACTCCACAAGCTAAACTCAAAAGAAACCTCGAACTCGCTTTGAAAACCCACTTGGCTGCTGTGTCTGAACCCCACTACAACCCTCAGTCGAATACTCCAGAATTGACCATGACTACACCGACTGGGCAACAGCCAAGGTGGCTGCAATGAATAGTGTAAGGTGGAGCATTCACCCAGCACAAGAGTGCGTAATGTATCACAGGGCACATACTTGGTATCTTCCGTGAGCTCCACCTCCGGCTGGGCTGCGATTGGTGCACTGGAGTGTGCTGCTGTTGGGTCATCGACGTTGAGTTCCCCATTCGTTGAGCTGACCACCTTGCAAGACAGACGAGGATGAGAAATTGACACAGGTACGGACCACATTGCTAACCGTGAGAGTGTTAACACGTCTGCAAATTATTTGACGGACACAGTTACGCCATCTCTTTTCTCCCCATCTTCCCAGGGAACGCAATTGTACAATCATAAAACTGTATGCACTTCACACGGGACCCCATTCACATCAGGATTGACTTAGGAACATTAGAAAATATTTGCCCGGGGACCAACATATCTAAGCTGTTTGCGGGGGCGGGGACTGGGGAGGTAAATATACATCCCCCCCCCCCCCCCCAACAAACAGTCGCCTACTTATGTGTTGCAAATAATTTTGACAGGTGTACAGAGTTGCTGCTGGTGAGCTGGTGCACAATACCCTATAAGTTATTCTATTTTATTTTTTATTGTACTTTATTTTTTACTATTTTCTCTTCTTTGGTATGTTTGGGTGTGCTCTTCTCTTCTATATATGTGTATATATATATGTTTCTTATCCTGTGTACACAACGGTAAATATACTTTGTTCAAAAACCCAATAAAAAACATTGATATAAAAAAAACATGTCTAAGCTAAGCAGAGTGGCTGTCTCCAGCTTCAGTAAGAATTGGGCTTCTGAACGCAGATCTTGTACATCTGAAGTTTTTCGCTGTGGCAACATTGCTGGTTTTTGCCCAGGGGGTGTACTGATCACCATTGGAGGGGAGAAATCTTGCTAAAACTAAGGCCCCCGTCAACCCAGCTCGACCCCTTCTATAATGACAGAAAACAGAGGAAAAATTCTAACAGTTTTAGAGAAACTATATATGTGCACATGCACATTTTAAAAAAAAACCTGCATTAAAATCCTAAATTGCAGTCACGTTCCGTCACATACTCCGAAAGCAGCTTCAATTCCTCCACGGGCACCAATGGTTGCCCTTTAGGCAGTCTTTGTTTATTTGCTGTCATGGTTTTATTTTGTCGCTACAATCTAAGAGGCAGAAAGGCAATGGCAAAAATGCTAACTTTTGGAAAATGGCTACCTGCTTTGTTTACAGCATCAAATAGGAAGCCAATTATGGGCAGCACGGTGGCGCAGTGGGTTAGCCCTGCGGCCTCACGGCGCGGAGGGCCCAGGTTCGATCCCGGCCCTGGGTCACTGTCCGTGTGGAGTTTGTAAATGTAAATGAAAATCGCTTGTCACAAGTAGGCTTCAAATGAAGTTACTGTGAAAAGCCCCTAGTCGCCACATTCCGGCGCCTGTTCGGGGAGGCTGTTACGGGAATTGAACCGTGCTGCTGGCCTGCCTTGGTTTGCTTTCAAAGCCAGCGAATTAGCCCTGCGCTAAACAGCCCCGTCATTCTCCCCGTGTCTGCGTGGGTTTCGCCCCCACAACCCAAAGATGTGCAGCGTAGGTGGATTAGCCACGCTAAATTGCCCCTTAATTGGAAAAAATGAATTGGGTACACTAAATTTTAAAAAAAGCCAATTCCCTGTGGATTTGGTGCTCGGCTCCTGGTCTTTACTCATTTAAGTGCAGGGATGATCTGTCTAATGCTATGCTAGCACTACATGCTAATATATAATGTATACATCCTTCTGGTGTTCGCAGTGGCTCAGAGGTTACATTTCGAGCCAGGGAGTGGAGCAAACAGTATGTCGGGATGCCAGCAGGCATTATTGTCTACTTCCCCAGGTGAGCATCAAAGATTCATTCTCAAATCGATATTGCTCGTCAGAAAGCAGTTGAAAAAGTGTGTGTCTATCTGGCATTCACTTCACTAAGAGGACAGAGTAGTTGGTGCTTTGGTGCATGGACAGAACACAGTGGAAAGGCACCAAGAGGACTGGTGCCGAGTGAAGACTAAAGGACTGTCCTGCAGAAGGGTCAATGGACACGAAACGTTAACTGTGTTTTTCTCTCTTCGCAGTCCCGAGACAATCCAGCATCTTCTGCTTTTATTTAATCTGCAGTATTTTGCTTTTAGTAAAGCATCGTTATTGTTAGTATGTTAGAAAAATATGACTAAAGGAATGTTCCAGGATAATCTTACCTTGAGTGCTTTTTTTGGGGACTCATTTTCTTTTTTTTTTCCAGGCCCTCATAAGCATATCAGCTCCCCACCCTCCCTGAAATCCTATCTCACCTTTAGCCACCCCTCCCACTGTGTCCACCTCTGCACAAGAGATGGGGCTGCTTCCAGTCATACTGTTTAGCTCGGTGTCAGCGAGCCCCGTTTCAGAGAAGGGAGCACAAAATCCGCAGTGCGGTGCTGATGGGAGTGCAGCACTGTTGGAGGGGCTGCCTTTGGGGTGACATGTTAAATCAAAGCCCTGCCTGCCTCCGTGGGGTTCTCTCCCTGGTGTCTTGGCCAACATTCATCCCTCAACTAACATTACCAAACCAAACTATCTGACCATTATTACATTGCCTTTTTGGAAGCTTACTGCGTGTAAATTGAATGCTGTAATCCCTCTATTACAACAGTGACCAAAATTACTTCACTGCCTGTGGAGACACTGTCGGATGTTGAGGCTGTGCAAGGTGTCACATAAATATATCTTTCCTACGTTTCTCTTTGCTCACCTAGCACTCCTGTCAGGCACAGAGAACGACTTGACACTCGGTAGAATCAACTTGGCTGCCCTTGAACTGTAATTTACAATCTGTCCTCACCCCCCCCCATCACACCTCCTCCGATAAACCTAAAGCAAATCTGGTTCGCAAAGGCAGAAAGCTTGGGACAGGCCTGCAGGGGGGCACAAGGCATCGCGTATTGGCTTCAACCCTGAACATTAAATCTCCCATCTGGTAATGAGTCACACAAGATGATGTTATACCTGGACTGAGCCTCCGTGTCGGTCAGACGCCAGCTGGGAGGTCAGGTAAGAAGGATTTTGCTGCCGACTTGGCTGAATTTCCCATGCTCCTCTGCGGTCAGCTCCTCCTGTCTACTTATTGATTGCAACACAGGGGGGATGGGTGACAATTGTGGGATCCATGCAGCCCAGCAGGCCCAAGCAAAGCAGTGAGACAAAAAGTTAGTCATTGGGGATTAGTAAATTGGTTAGCCAAGCGCAGGTGGTGCATTTCTTAGGTACGCCAAGAGGCACGGTTTTGCCACTGCAAATTCTGAAGCACGTCGAACGGAATCGGCTTCGAATGAATCCTTTTTCAAAAATATTGCAACAGAAATGGTGGAAAGGAAGAGAATTTCCTGACGCCAGCAGAGATACTGGGCTTGTTTTGAAAAAAAAGAATAAATTTAACGTACCCAATTCATTTTTTCCCAATTAAGGGACAATTTAGCGTGGCCAATTCACCTACCCTGCACATCTTTGGGTTGTGGGGGCGAAACCCACGCAAACACGGGGAGAATGTGCAAACTCCACACGGACAGTGACCTAGGGCCAGGATCGGACCTGGGACCTCGGCGCCGTGAGGCAGCAGTGCTAACCACTGCGCCATCATGCTGCCCTCTAAAGAAGTAAGATGGCTGAATCCAAATGTAACATAACAGGCATTTGCGAAGAGGTCAGACTGGATACGGGTGGTATGAAGTCTTGAAACCTTCCGCCGGACATTTAAATGCACATTTACTTTTTTTGAAAGCAGGCGTGATTACTGACATACCTAACAATGCACCAGAGCAACATAAGTGGTTAACTCTTCATAAACAGCAGCGCTCAACCATGAAACATCGTCGCGGTTCAAATAGCAACGGGATGTTCCATTGGGGATAAGTTGGCAAAGCATGGTTTGCTTATTGCGGATTTCACTGCATCGGGACGCCAGAGAGATCTGCCATTTCAACTCTTCAGAGGAGACACTCTACTCAAGACCAGTTAAAAGGATGGCAACAAATGGTTTGACAAAGAAACCACTGAATTGGGGGTGAGGTCCGGCACAGCATTGGCGATGTGGGAATTCAGTGCCAGTTGCCTACCAAGCCAAGACCAACGTCCGCATTTTAATGCCACCTTACTGACGTTGAGGGACTGAAATGATGCAGCCCTTGTTCCTCTAATGGTCATTGGATGAGAGAAGCATTATTGAAAGAGGTCAGAAATGGCGGAACCCGTCAAATTGGAGCGAAAAAAAGTTGTTTTTTTTTTTTTGTTACTACTTATAAGTGAGAAATTCTTAATAAAAGTGGACTTCAGCAACATTTCGTTCATTAGATTTGCGCGACGTGTTTACATTTTTACACTATATTTTTAGTAAATTAGGTAAATTCTGAATGCTCACTGTTCCCCAACAGGAAGGGGCCAATGAGTTAATGGAAAACCGGCGGGCTTGACAAAAGATTGAAACAAACCGGATTTGCCCAGACCTGGTTTCGGAGTGGCTGCTGATGCGTGGTTTTTTCTCGGTGTGCGTGGCCTTCTCTATGATCCCCGTGGCTGGGTCCGACCGGCGTGGGCTATGGCACATAAACAAAGGTAGGTCAGGTCAAGAGCAAAATAACCCCTTTTTCCATAATTTGTTTCACAAGTTTCATAATTTGCTTTAAGCTGGGGAACATGATTCAACAGAAGCTTTGCTAATTTATATATCGAAGCTACTCATGTCGGCTGTCTTCTCCCTGGTCTCCCCTCCCTAGACCTTGCTACATCACTTCATAAGGACGCAGCAGCGAGCTACAGATTCTCAAGAGCTTTCTAGCTTAACACTGCTTTGTGCTCTGGAGACAGGAGGCGCATCAACTGCAAAGTAAATCTACTCATCCACTTTGTCCGCTCAACGTAACTGAGAGAATACAGTCTTTCCACCTAGGGTTTAATGCGGAACAGATTGGTTTGGATTCTGTGGTTGTAATGATGGTGAAACTGCTTCGGAAGTTTGGAAACGCAGAGTTAAAGACGGACATCCAGAGGGTGCTGTCAGTGATTCCGCACAGGGCACGTGACTGAGGTCCCCTATCAGTTCGAGATCACGGAACTGACAAAACCTACCCTTTATTTGTCTCACTGCAAGAACCCTCAAAAAAGTTGTACCTCATTGGACATGGGGCATTTGGGTTTTTAGTGGCTCATAATGAATGAACAGTTTCACTGTAACTAAAAACCTACTGAATTGATGGAATATCAAATTCCTCCATTTTTATTTTTAAAAATTCAGTTATAAATTTAAGATATTTAGTTTCTACCTTAATCCCATGTGTACATCATAACCCTTTTGCTCTCCCAAATTTTTAATTACAAAGTGAAAAATTTTAAAAGTTTTTACTTCCTGGTTTGCGGTCTGTGAGAATACTTCAATGGGACTGGCTGCTTACCCGGTTTAATGACACCACTGTTGGATAGCCTTGACTCGGTACCAGGTTCAAACCAACACTGATTGATAAAGGGGAAGTCCAGTCCATGGAGATCGCTAGATCTTCACTGGCAGCTTACGAGGTCAGATGCAAGCATCATCACTGTGTCACCGACGTGAAAACTGGGGCGTTAAACTGATCGCATCACCTACACCTAGGGGCTGGTTTAGCTCACTCAGCTAAATCGCTGGCTTTTAAAGCAGACCAAGCAGGCCAGCAGCACGGTTCGATTCCCGTACCAGCCTCCCCGAACAGGCGCCGGAATGTGGCGACTAGGGGCTTTTCACAGTAACTTCATTGAAGCCTACTCGTGACAATAAGCGATTTTCATTTCACCTTCTGCAACGCAACTTTTTAACCTATCCAAGTCTTTTGCAAAAGGAGTTTATTTTTTGTGTGTGGGGGGGAAGAGAGAGAAGAGATGCAGGGAATCAGATGAAATCATTCCATTCTTCATTTAAAAAGAAATAAATTTAGAGTACCCAATTCATTTTTTTGCAATTAAAGGGCAATTTAGCGTGGCCAATCCACCTACCCTGCACATCTTTTGGGTTGTGGGGGTGAAACCCACGCAAACACAGGGAGAATGTGCAAACCCTACATGGACAGTGACCCAGAACCGGGATCGAACCTGGGACCTCGGCGCGTGAGGCAGCAGTGGTAACCACTGCGCCTCCGTGCTGCCCCTTCCATTCTTCATTAAACCTGATCGATAATTCCCCCCCCCCCCCCCACCCCCCGAGGTCACTGTCGGGGACTGTTTCAGTTTGGGGTCTTCTGTACTCTCTTTATTCTGCTTTTTTTAGTAGTAGTACCCAAGACCCCAAATCCCCCAAGGCACTTCCTCAGAGCGTTTTACCACTTGGGTAAACGTTCAGTCACCCAACAGGGTCAATAAACAAAAAACATGGGCCACGCATTATTTATTTCTCCACAAGATCTATCTCTGATCTTCGAGATAGCACGAGTTCTCATTCCAGTTCTAAACAGTTGTGCAAATTTATATGAACAATGAACAAGCGATTGTGTAATATTTACTGCCGGTAAATATAGATTCACTGTAGAAATCCTAATCGCTCCCCCAAAACCGTCACAAATTTCCTTACTAACCTGCTCGTCTACATACACAGCTTCATCCCCCATTGTTGCCTTGTGAGCTGGGGGATGTAAAGTCCATTTCCCTATGAAGGGAAGAGCTCGTTCAAGTCAAAGACACCTGTCATGGTCTGTCTGCTTTATTTTGAAAGCCTTCAGCTTGCTGCCAAAACCTGTCAGAAATTCTCACCAGTCCAGGCTTCTTTTATTTATTCATGATATGAGGGCGTCGCTGGCTGGGCCAGCATTTATTGCCCATCCCGGAAGGCATTTAAGAGTCAGAGATTGCTGTGAATCTGGAGTTACATGTAGGCCAGACCGGGTAAGGATGACACATTTCTTTCCCTAAAGGACATTAGTGAACCAAATGGGTTTTTACGACAATAGAAAATGGTTTCATGGTCATCTTTAGACGCTCATAGAACAGTACAGCACAGAACAGGCCCTTCGGCCCTCCATGTTGTGCCGAGCAACGATCACCCTACTCAACCCAACGTATCCACCCTCTACCAGTAACCACCCCCCCATTAACCTTATTTTTTAGGACACTAAGGGCAATTTAGCATGGCCAATCTACCTAACCCGCACATCTTTGGACTGTGGGAGGAAACCGGAGCACCCGGAGGAAACCCACGCACACACGGGGAGGGCGTGCAGACTCCGCACAGACAGTGACCCAGCCGGGAATTGAACCTGGGACCCTGGAGCTGTGAAGCATTTATGCTAACCACCATGCTACCGTGCTACCCCTAAATTCCAGATTTGTAGATTGAATTCAAATTTCACTATCTGCCATGGTGGGATTTAAACCCGGGCCCTCAGAGCATGAATCTTGGTCTCTGGATTACTAGTCCAGCGACAATACCACTACGCCACTGCCTCCCCTCGATTCAAAAAGCAACAGAACTTTTAAGACCATAAGACATTGGAGCAGAATTAGGCCACTCGGCCCATTGAGCCTGTGCCGCCATTCAATCATGGCTGATATTTTTCTCATCCCCATTCTCCTGCCTTCTCCCCATAACCCCTGAGACTGCCCCAAAAGGCTAATCTTTCAGTCAGCACCGCGCTCCTCCTGATGTCAGTTTGGAGTGATAGAACAAAGAAAAAAGAAAATTACAGCACAAGAACAGGCCCTTCGGCCCTCCCAGCCTGCGCCGATCCAGATCCTTTATCTAAACCTGTCGCCTATTTTCCAAGGATCTACTTCCCTCTGTTCCCCGGCGTTCATATATCTGTCTAGATGCGTCTTAAATGATGCTATCATGCCCGCCTCTACCCCCTCCGCTGGCAAAGCGTTCCAGACACCCACCACCCTCTGCGTAAAAATTTTTCCACGCACATCTCCCTTAAACATTTCCCCTCTCACCTTGAAATCATGACCCCTTGTAACTGACACCCCCACTCTTGGAAAAAGCTTGTTGCTATCCATCCTGCCCATACCTCTCATACTTTTGTAGGCCTCAATCAGGTCCCCCCTCAACCTCCGTCTTTCCAACTAAAACAATCCTAATCTACTCAACCTTTATTTTAGCGGCCCAGGGACAAAGGCACAATTGAAACAACTTCCCTCATGAGCAGCGTTGTAAGAGTTGAGACATTGAAAGTATTAAAACATGTATTTTGGAAAAAGGTTACATACAATTACTCGGAGTATAGCTTCAGTGTGCTTCTAAAGTAAATTCAAATTTAAAAAAAAATATTTTTATTGAAAACTTTTTCATTCATCCAAATATTTGAGGGTTAGAAGATGGCCACTAATATTCCAATCTAGGAGCTTCTTCACCTAATGTGTGATTAGAATAAATGTGTGATTAGAATATGAAACTTGCTCCCACGTGGTGCAGTTATAGCACAGATGCCTTTCAGAAGCTAGATGAGCACTTCAGGGAGAAGGGAATAGAAGAAAATGAAAATTGGGTTAAATGATATAGGGCGGGAGGTGGTTTATTTGGAATTTAAACATTGGAATGGGCTAAAAGACCCATTTCTGTGCTGTACATTCTATGCAATTCTAGGTAAAATAAACTATTTTTTCCTTCACACTGCTGGCCACTGGGTTGGCCTCCCACATCCAAGGCTCTCAGTAGCCACCCAAACTAAGGCAGCTGCAACGAGATGGGAAAGTACAGTAAACCTGCAATAGGGGTCGATTAACTCAGTTGGCTGGATGGATGGTTCGTGATGTGGGACGACGGCAATGGTAGGGGGTACAATTCCCGGTATCAGCTAAGGTTATCCACGAAGGCCTTCTCAACCGTGCACTTGCCTGAGGTGTGGTGACCCTCAGGTCAACGCGCCACCCCCCAGCTCTCTCTGAAAGGCGAGAGCAGACTCTGGTGACTTTCATTTCATTCTCTTGTGAAGCCCCCTCGCCATTTGAGAGAGACCCCGGATTGCCACGCTGGGTGAAATTGGATTCCTTGAATGCCTCTCCTTTTAGTGTGTTAAGATTAGGAACACGCTGCATTCAGAATCACGGAAGCTTAAAATACATTTCCTACCATTCTGAGCCTGTGAACTGGAGCACCAACCCTCTGCATCATATGCCTCTGACTGTTTTTACTTAAGTATCTATTTACCAATCTGGCAGGAGTTGCAGAGTCTGAATTAATCATATACAAAATAGGACTTGTGACTGAGCAATTGTGCATATATAAAATGAACCTATGATTCAAATCAGGATCCCTGGGGCATGTTTGCGAATTTTAAAATTCTATCCCCAAAACAAACTGCCTCCTCCCCACCCCTTTGCAAAACAGCAAACAAAGTTAAATGTACTCGGCCATTTATTTTTCTGATGTTAGCAACAGAAGATTAATATCAAAAGGCACAACATCAAACACTGCCAATTTCAAACATCCGGTTACAATCAGATTTCACTCATTAAACAACATTTAATTAAGACAACCCAACCTTAATTTCCAGTCTGTGGTTGCTAATTCTATCTACCCATTCAGATTTTGTTTAATTAAGTTGAATATGCTGATGATTTCAGCGCCAACACAGACTTTACTGAGAGGCTTTAGCACCCAATAATTAATTTTCACAATCTTAAATCTGCATTAAGGGCAAAAACCAAGCTGCCCGTTTGAACAGTGGCCCTGTATCGGGCATCTCTGTGGGGACATCTTTTTCGAGCATACTTCAAGCCTGCTTGAGCACTGATGTGCATATTCCTCCCTGGGAACCAGTAGCAGCAGCAGTGCCTCATCCAGCTCAAACCCTTCCTTGTCCTGGAAACCAGTCAACCCTGGGCCCCATGTTTTCCACTTTTTGCATGATCTGTATCTGCTCACACCAAGACATCAACTAGCCACATTCTAGACCCGCCTTTACGCTCGCAGACGAAGATAGAATCTCCGGCCTCTTTCCTTGCGACTAATAATCTTTATTAGTGTCACAAGCAGGCTTACATTAACACTGCAATGACATTACTGTGAAAAGCCCCTTTTCGGCACACTCTGGCGCCTGTTCGGGTGCAAAGAGGGAGAATTAAGAATGTCCAAACTGCAGAATAATATTAGTTTTTCTCATCGTGATCAGCTTCTTTTCTATTCTAGCTCCAGGGCGCACTCATCCAACAGTCTGACAAATTGCGGTCACTCCCAACTAAATGTCATAGCCACTCAACAATTGCTCAGACAGAATGAAGCCGTTGTGGGAACAGATCTGTTGATATTTGATACTGCATTATCTTGAAAATTAATTGGTCCAAATATGGAATGCCTGCAGCAATAGTCTTTACCTTTCCAGTCCCAAACAGAAATACAAAGGAGCTCACTAATTGGAGGCTGGATTTAGACAGCACTGGTGTCTATGGAGCAGACACTCTGCCTGGTCAGCCTGAGAACTGGCTCTGTGATGACAGGATATAGAATCCCTACAGTGCAGAAGGAGGCCATTCAGCCCATCGAGTCTGCACTGACCCAGTCCAATCCTCCACCCTTTTCCCCGTAGCCCCACCTAACCTTTTGGATACTAAGGGGCAATTTAGCATGGCCAATCCACCTAACCTGCACATCTTCGGACTGTGGGAGGGAACCGGAGCACCTGGAGGAAACCCACGCAGACACGGGGAGAAAGTGCAAACTCCACACAGTCACCCTAGGCCGGAATTGAACCTGGGTCCCCGGCACGGTGAGGCTAACCAGCATATTGCCCCTTATGCATGGGCATGCTTTCTTTTAGTGCAAACAACCCCAATTCCAGGCTTGGGTGACTGTTTGTGTGGAATTTGCACCTTCTCCCCGTGTCTTTGTGGGTTTCTTCCGGATGCTCCGGTTTCCCCCCACAGTCCAAAGATGTGCAGGTTAGATTGGCCATGTTAAATTGCCCCTTGGTATCCAGCGATGTGCAGGTTAAGTGGGGCCGCAGGGATAGGGTGGGGGGAGTGGACCTGGGTGGAGTGCTGAGGGCCAGTGCAGACTCAATGGGCCAAATGGCCTCCTTCTGCACTGTAGGGATTCTATGATTCTAATTGGGCACCCTGGGAGGTTAGACAGATTCCCACATCTCGGTACAACCAGAGGCACCTCCACAAAACCACTGGATCGGACCAGGGTTAGTAACAGCAACCTGCTCACTAGGATGAAAAAAACGAAGGGGCGAAGAAAAGGGAAAAGCCGGCGGAGCAAAGGGGTGGTCGGAAAGATCTAACGATATCGACCATCACCCAGCACTGTCCGCCATCACAGAGGGGATGCTACGAACTAAACTTGCTCTTTAACCAACCAGCCATGGATTAACCAAACCCATCTCAGTGTGCACCACTCATATCCTCCCATTCTGACAGCTCGAAAGAAAATGGGACCAGAGGAAAACTTCAAACCACAAGAAAGAGTGGGAAAAAAACCCCAATCTTCCCCAGGATACATAATCTGCCCAGGTCACGAAGGAGAAAGACTGAGATTCTTAATTCCAAAATTTAAAAAAACAATTCAACAAATGTAGCTCTACGGGGGGTATTCAGGTTACGTACATGGTGTTAGCTATGCTTCACACTCCAGGTTATGGTTACGGATATGGGATACTCGGCCAATCGCTGCGAGGGCTGTTCGGCGTACGTGTCATTTCATGTTCTAGACTTAACTGAACTTAGAACAGTACGATCGCAATTCCCCCTTGAACTCGCTCCACCATTCAATACGATCATGGTTGATCTCCTCTCGGATTGAGCTCCACTTTCCCGCCCGTTCTCCATAACCCTTCAATCCCATTACTTCTTTAAAATAAATGAGCACCCAATTTTTTTCTTTCCAATTAAAGGGGCAATTTCACGTGGCCAATTCACCTAACCTGCACATCTTTGGGTTGTGGGGGCAAAACCCACGCAAACACGGGGAGAATGTGCAAACTCCACACGGACAGTGATCCAGGGCCGGGATCGAACCCGGGTCCTCGGCGCCGTGAGGCAGCAGTGCTAACCACTGCGCCACCTCCTTCAACCCATTCTAATCAAAAATCTGTCCATCTCCTCCTGAAATTTATTCACTATCCCGTCATCCGCCGCACTCTGGGGTAGCGAATTCCACAGATTCATGACCCAAGACCGCAAGGAACTTCAGAGAGTTGTGAACACCGCCCAGTCCATCACACAAACCTGCCTTCCATCCACTGACTCCATCTACACCTCTCGCTGCCTAGGGAAAGCGGGCAGCATAATCAAAGACCCCTCCCACCCGGCTTACTCACTCTTCCAACTTCTTCCATCGGGCAGGAGATACAAAAGTCTGAGAACACGCACAAACATTCAAAAACAGCTTCTTCCCTGCTGTTACCAGACTTCTGAACGATCCTCTTATGGACTGACCTCATTAACACTACACCCTGTATGCTTCACCCGATGCCAGTGCTTATGTAGTTACAGGGTGTACCTTGTGTTGCCCTATTATGTATTTTCGTTTATTCCCTTTTCTTTTCATGTACTTAATGATCTGTTGAGCTGCTCGTAGAAAAATACTTTTCACTGTACCTCGCTACACGTGACAATAAACAAAATCCAATTCTTTGAGAAAAGTAATTTCTTCTCATCTATTTTAAATCCGCTACCCCTCATCCTTAAACTTTCATTCCAGGTTTCTCCACAAGAGGCAACATCTGCTCGAAATCTACTTTATACATTTTATCAGCTTATTTACCTCAATTAGGTCTCCTCATTCTTCTAAATTCGAGAGTATAAGCCTAACCTTTCTCCACAAGACAGACCCCCTTCACCTCTAGGATCAATCCAATGAACTTCCTCTGAACTGTTCTAACTATACCCTTCCTCAAATAAGGGGAGTAAAACTGTACCCAGTACTCCAGGTGCAGTCTCACCAATGCCTTGTACATTTGCAGCAACACTTACCTACTTCTTTACTCGAAGGAATAAAGGTCAAAATTCCATTTTCCTTCCTTATTACCTGCTGTACCTGCACACCAGTTTTCTGTGATTCATGCACCCAGATCTCTCAGCGCCGAAGCACTCTGAAGACTCTCTCCATTTAGATAATAAGTTGCTGTGGTATTGTGCGAAGCAAATAATGGCATGATGGGAAAACTAGTCAAGTTTCTTGGTACAATTAAATTTAAAGTGACTTCGCATAACCTAAGGCACAAATACAAGCAGCCACGGTCAACTTGACCCGAGAACTGGCTGACTCTAAACTTGGATAAAGTTCATTTGTCATAAGACCAGAGCAGTCTAAATACATACGATAAGCTAAAAACTTGTCTCTGTCGGTACATAAACAAATTTGCTCCATCTCTTAAAACATGTACCAAAAGACAAGATAATGATACGAGACCCCGAGTCCTCTAAAGGTCAGCAAGGTGACGCCATTGTAATGATTATTACTTATGTTTTACTTTTGATCAAATTCCTGACCAAGCTGTATTCATGTTATCTTGATCCTATAATGTATAAAAATCATCTTATTCTTTTGTGATATCGCAGACTTGGAAGGGAACCAGCAGTTTGTACTTGACTGCCTTCCGACTTCAAGTCTCAGCCATACTGCTAGCAGTTGTAATTTGTAAAATAAAGCTTAGTTTTGCTTACCTAATGAATCATGTTTGAATCTTTCTATCACAGTCCAGAAGCGGGGAAAATATTGACTACGACATTTGGCGCTGCGAGAAAAAATCCAATATCCTGAAGTGATCTTCCGTGAGGGACTGAGAAAAAGTGATCAAGGCCATGATCGGAGTACAGAGACAGACGCCGGCACAAGGTAAGATTAACCTTGATCTCTCTCTCGGATCTGTGCTGCGACCCCTCATCCCTGACGGAAGTAACTAAACAGGTGACGGTTCTCGAATCTAAATTTGACTGTGAGTAAATTTTTTTTGGGGGGTCAGGGACCCGATTGTGATTAGCCGCAGGTCAGGGACCTTTTTGATCTCGTTTTCCATCCGGATCAGATTTATACAGGCTGTCAGTAAATTTGGGTCAGGGACCCTTTGATTAAGTTTTGGGGTCAGGGACCCTGTCAGTAATTTTTTTGGGGGTCAAGGACCCTCCAATTTGATTTGGTACCAGAAATTTTTTTTGAGCATTTTTTGCCAGGGGACACAGTTTACTGACATTATGGGACAAACTTTAGACAAAACTAGGTGTAATTCCCCTCTATGTTTCATGTATTTAGAAAACCCCTTCTCAAGAACGTAATATTCGGAGACTGTCTGCAGCGCTGCTTTAAACAATAAATTAGGTAACGATATCTGGCTACTAGGTTACACAGGGATCTTGGAACTTTGACAATAGCATTGATGCAGAAAAAAAAAAGCAATCTGGAAAAAAAATGCCGGCTTCAAATTGTTTAATTTTACAGTGGAAAAAAACAGTCCACTTAAAGCAACGAACAATCACTATTTATGAGTTGAAGAGATAACTCCCACAAAAAAGGGATTAATGAGTGTGTGAACGGTAAAGCGAAAGATTGGGAGGCTTTAAAATTGGAATGTGAGCTTTGGGATAAAGACCATCAAAATGATAAAAAGCAATCTGGCAATAACAAATCTCCTGCCGGCAGAAAAGTAGGACTGGCCAATCAGATTATAGGAAAGGAGGATCCTCCCAGTTGCTCTGGCATGCCGATGTTCCCCTATTCAGGCGATACGGAAGAGGAGGAGGATTTGAATCCCTGGACCCCACCCTCATTTTGCGCTCCCTGATCCTACAATTGCACTGTCCCAAGTCCTGACTCCCCCTTCTGATCCCATTATCAATGAAACTCCTGCTAACGTGTCCCCCTTAGCGACACGCACTCGGTCACAGACGCAAGCCGTAAATATCGAACAACCCTTCTCTACGGAAGACATGTTAATTGACTAAAAGGTGTTGATTAAAAGATCCACAATAAGGGAATTATAGAAGTGAAGTTAATAAGTTACCAATTTAGAAGCATGCTGGCAATAATGACTAAAATTTAACATTGCTTTTGAATGAAATTTAGTAGATCAGATAATGTAAACTAACTACTGCTTGGAATGTTGTACTGGCCTTATTATGATAACAAGTGGTTCTTCTGAAGGACAACAAAATGCGTACTCGAATTTTTTTTAAACTAATGGCAAACATTGTGGGGGCGAAACCCACGCAGACACGGGGAGAATGTGCAAACTCCACACGGACAGTGACCCAGAGCCGGGATCGAACCTGGGACCTCAGCGCCGTGAGGCGGTTATGCTAACCACTAGGCCACCGTGCTTTGGCAAAACATTCATAATGCCTCTTGCAAATGTCCCCAAAGTTGTTCAGTTCACACTATATCAGTTTAAAAGAAAGTAACTTTACGAATAAGAGTAATTGAAATATGAATAAGTTTTTAGATTGCGTGAAAAGACCTAAATGGCATCACGCCAAGTTCTCCGCCCCTTAGATTCTGCATGAAACATTAACCATTTCAACAGACAGTTGGGCTTTTCTGAATTGACAAACAAAGAAATATGTCTCAAAGAATAGCTAATGCCTCTAAAATTAATCAGTGCAAATTGACTTAAATGGAATAACACAGATAAAGTTTACGAAAGAGAATGAAAAATTTTTGTTCAAAATTTGTCCCCAAGGACAAGGGCTGAATCCAAGAGAGAGAAAGAGAGACAGAGGGAGGGATTGAAGGAAGAGAGAGAGAGCCAGGGACAGAGACAGGAACTGTTAGAGACAGTGAAAGTTGAGAGAGTGAAAGAGAGCGAGTCAGGGAGAGGCACAGATGGAGAGGTAGGCAGATAAAGAGAAAGAGCAACAAGAGTTCCAAAGACAGACAGAGTTACGTTGAGAGGGAGAGAGATAGATAAGAGAGAGAGGGAAATAATTCATATTTCATTTTTCAGACTTTGTTATTTGAAAGAGGTAAAGAGATATTGATGCCAACATGGTCCTTGTTATTACCTGAAACCTTCGCGATAAAAGGTTCCCGTTAACTTTGTAAGGCGGGTGACTTCGAATCTTTACGGTGTCACCTTCGAGCTGTTAATTGGTTTGTACGGAGCGCGATTACTCCGTGATTTAAATTATAATCTCCTGCAGATGCGGATAACTCTGCTTAACAACACATAAACAGGGCAAAAAACGTGCGGACCCTGACATAAAACATCACACACGTAATTTCCTTAATCAATTGTTAAAATTGTAATCGGAAGGACCATCTGGCATCAGACAAAGGGTGAATAGAATAGAATAGAACAGAACAGTACAGCACAGAACAGGCCCTTCGGCCCTCGATGTTGTGCCGAGCAATGATCACCCTACTCAAACCCACGTATCCACCCTATACCCGTAACCCAACAACCCCCCCCTTAACCTTACTTTTTAGGACACTACCGGCAGTTTAGCATGGCCAATCCACCTAACCCGCACATCTTTGGACTGTGGGAGGAAACCGGAGCACCCGGAGGAAACCCACGCACACACGGGGAGGACGTGCAGACTCCGCACAGACAGTGACCCAGCCGGGAATCGAACCTGGGATCCTGGAGCTGTGAAGCATTTATGCTAACCACCATGCTACCGTGCTGCCCCAATGGGTAAAACTTTAGATACAACTTTTGAAAATGGCAGCGCACTGCAAACACTGTGAACAATACTGGGGGGAACTAAAGACCTATCAACAGTCATAGAAGCTCAACAAGTGATTTAGGAAAATAATAGGGGGTCAACTACTAAAAAGTTAGTTGCTCTATGGAGGGAATATTGTCCAAAATTGAAGGATGCCTCCTTGCTAGCCAGCTGGCAGGATAAAGAATGAAAATTGGGTATAGAATTGACAGATCTTGAAAACGGAATGCGCATGTGGGAAAAGAACCAAGTTAGGCTATCCACCTTGATCAGAAAGGGGCTAAAACACTCCATTAGTTTTTGTTCAGGAAGATCTGAGGATGACAAATCTCCCAAAATGAAAAAAGGGGGAGCAAAGTCAATACAAGATTAAGGTTAGGAACTTAACAATGGATTCTTGTCTAAAATAACTTCAGATCGTTTCAGGCCGTCCAGATAGACTCGGCGGTGGTTCAGTTCATTTGAAATTTAAAAAAATAATAAACATCCAGTAATGTCTCTTTCCAAAAAACTGGTTAAATAGCAAATATTGAAAACTGACTGAAATATGTCCGACTCATAGCCCTCTCGCAGGAAGGATGTACCTCAACTAGCGACACCTGACCTTATTAGGCAGACAGACACTGCAAATTCAGAGCGGTAATACAAGTGCATTGATAATGGAATGTTTATAGAACTGTCTCAAATACAAGGTCACCAGCTGCAAGATTTAATAACTTCTGAGCCTGCGCCCGATTGCTCTCTGTTCTATGCTGGCAGCTAACGTTAACCCTGAGTACCACTGTTTAAAAAAATAAAAATCTAAAAACTGCAGGAAGTCTTACAAAAGATTAATGACACTTGGGCACAGCTATTAAAACACCCGATAGAGTCCAGATGAGAGAATATAGTGACCCAAGCCTTGATAACGGCACTGCTATACCACCTATCCCGCAGGCCCAGCTTCGAAACTTTCCCCTATTCACTACTCCACAGTGGTGGTCGATTGATTTTGATCCCTCACACTTTTCACCTCCCTTAGATATTCCCAATCCACATGTCACTCTTTGCTACGATCATACAGTATGCTCGCCCGATTTGGAGAGCATTTACCAAGACAAAAGAACGGTCTGCCTTTCTTGTCGATTTCCCCCACAGCCTATGGCGTCAGTCGAGACTTGTGTCACCCCACGTGACCCTTTCTGTCAACGAAAGCTACAGTGCCAAGTCCTTGGGATTTCTGGCAGCTGCACTAAGAGGACAAGCTGATCCTTTCCTTAATGGAAGTCAAACCCTACCCGCAGGCACTTTAGAATATTTTAAACGCCCATTTGTCCTCATTGGCACACTGCACCACCATCATTCAACCCGATCTACGACTCCTGAACTACCCGCAGATTTATGGGCAGCCTCCAAACACGAAGTTGGTCTCACTAATGTCCCTCCCGTTGTTATTAGAATCAAACCTGATATGCCCTTACCCTCTATTTCACAGTACCCTTTGCGCCCCGAGGCTGAAGAAGGAGTCTCGGTTATGATTCAATCGTTCCTTCAACAGGGAATTTTGATACTATGCCAATCACCCTGTAATACCCAGATTCTTCCAGTTCCTAAGATAGGGAGACCATCCGAATGGCGTTTGGTCACTCCCAGTTAGCGACATTAGCACCTCCTGGTGGCTCCACCATCATTCAATATGTTGATGACTTACTCCTTGCCAGCCCTGATTTAATCGCTAACCAGCGTGACACCTTTTACCTGCTCATCCGTCTCCATTCATGGGGATATGTGATCCCGCCCGCTAAAGTTCATAAAGGCCAACGACAGGTCAAATTTTTGGGTGTCCTAATAAGTGCTACTGATCGCTCCCTTACTCAGGAACGCATTACTCCTATACTGCAGACCCCATTCCCTACATCACCCAAGCAGGTGCGAGCCTTTTTAGGATTAGTGAACTTTTGCAGACAATGGATTCCGAATGTTACTGTACATACTAAAGAATTAACTCCGTACTCCTCTCAAAATGTTCCTCTTGAGTTTGAACTACCTGATTCAGCAAAGCAATCTTTTATTACTCTGAAAAACGCCCTGGCTACCGCCCCAGCGCTAGGACGACCTATGTATGACAGACCTTTCCAGCTGTACGTTAATGTTCTTGATAAATGCGCCACTGGTGTTCTTACACAAGAACACCCGGTCGCCAACTATTCTACCAAATTAGATCCTGTAACTTGCGGTCTACCTCCCTGCACCCAAATTCTTACTGCTGTCCATTTGTTAGCACAGGCAGGCAGTACAAGTGCATACTTCACACTCTATTGTGGCTCTCCTAACGTCTCAGCAAACCCAGCATCTGACTCAAGCGTGATTGAGCCGCTATGAGGTTTCACTATTGCAAAACCCCTACCTCTCTTTTCATTATTGTTCAACCTTAAATCCTGCTGTGTTCCTTGAACAAACCCCCGATAACCTGGAGGACCCACCACACGATTGTTTACTTTGGAATCACTTCCTTACCGCACCTCGGCCGGATTTAACAGACAGGCCTATTGATAATCCAGATCTAATTTTTTATGTTGATGGCAGCTCCTCCATTTCCCCATTTGGCGTCCCACAGTCGGGATATGCCGTGGTAACCGACACTGACGTGCAGGAAGCAGCAGCCTTCCAGACCCCTGTCTCTGCACAAAAAGCCGAGCTATTCGCCCTTACTCGAGCATGTATTTTGCCCACAGACAAAAGTACTAATGTTCACACTGACTCTAGGTATGCCTTTGGCGTGACCTTTCGGCCGCCTCCGGCAACAGCGAGGTTTTCTCACCTCTGCGGGAACTCCCATTCAAAATGCACTTTGGGTTAAAAATCTCCTCGATGCTATTCAGCTCCCCCGTCAATTGGCAGTTATTAAATGCGTTGCACACACGAAGGGTGACACTCCTGTTCAATTAGGAAATGCCCGTGCTGATTCAGCTGCTAAAACTGCAGCTTCATCAACCTCTTTAATTGTTCCCAGTGGGGCTAATCAGGCTTTAAACCAGGTACCTGCATTAAGGACGAAGGGCATGCCAGAGATAGCTGAAGTTCAAAATTTGCAGAGGGACGCCTCTGATTCTGAGCGAACACTATGGAAGTCAATGAGGTGTTCGCACTCCTTGACACGAGACCTCTGACTGACTCCAGTTGGTCAAGTTTGTATTCCGAATTCTTTATTGCCGTTACTTGTTGATTATTTGCATTCTTGTACCCATCTTGGCAAGGAGGGAGTGGTACAGCTACTCCTAAAAACTTGGTGGCACCCAGATTTGAAAACAGCAGCGCAAACGCGGCTGGATCGATGCGTCATTTGCACGAAACATAATAAGGGCAAAGGTATTAAATGCCCTCCGGGAACCACCCCCTTGCCAAATGGTCCTTTTGCTTGTATACAGCTTGATTTTATCGAATTGCCAAAAGCACAGTGCTATAAATATTGTTTAGTAATAATCAATGTGTTTAGTAAATGGATTGAAGCCTTCCCCACCACTAATTGTACGGCACATACAGTAGTGAAGTTGTTGTCAACGGAAGTTATTCCTCGTTTTGGGGTACCCAAAGAGCTCAGACAATGGACCACATTTTGTAGCTCGGATCAATACTGAATTGTGCAAAGCCCTCGTAATTAAACAGCAACTGCACTGCGCGTATCACCCGCAGGCAGCAGGAATTGTGGAAAGAGCCAACGGGACTTTAAAAGAAAAATGATCTAAATTAACTGAAGAAACTGGGTAAAATTGGCTAAAAGTATTACCCTTGGCACTGTTTCACATGCGAGTGACTCCCCATTCGCGGGCCGGACTGTCAGCTGCAGAGATAGTCTATGGTCGGCCAATGAGGACTCCCTGGGATGCCCATGCAAAGCCCCTAGAGGGAGTAGACCTCCATGTGATGGGGGAACAAATGCAGAACTATTTGAAGCAATTAACACTTTCTTTGAAGTTTCTCCACTCGCAGGTAAAACAGGCACATCTCCCAGTAACGACAGGGACAGCCGTCCCTCGATATCCAGAGATCAAACCCGGAGACCACGTGTTGGTGAAAAACTGGGACAGAAAGAAACTAGGACAACGCTGGAGCGGACCCTTCCTTGTACTACTGACGACACCAACTCCGGTAAAACTTGAAGAACGTGCCAGTTGGATACATCTATCCGATTGCAAGAAGATAGTCTCCAACCCAGACGAGAACACAGGATGTAGATCTTCAGTGTAATTTTTGGGCTTTCTGGACTACTTAGCCTTAATGGCCACTCGGTAGTAAAAAAAAACGAACTAAACGAGACCTGCCTTCCAATACCTATTTACATATGTCATATCTTTATGCCGAAAAATTGAATATAAGCAAGTGTTGGGTTTGTACCCATATCCCCGTCCATTCGAGGGAAGGAATACCTCTCCAATCTCTCCCCTTTCATACCGCAGAGACAGCTGAATGGATTTTACGACAAAATCAAACAGGGATCAGGGGAGATAGGGGGAATATGAAAATTTGGAGATCTGCTGGCTATGACATGACTAAATTTTCAGCTTCGTATCAACCTACCTATAATCATGCCGTAACTCCATCCTCCCTCACTGTCCACTCGTATAATGTTCAAGGTTCCATATGTTTTAATAAATCAGGGAAAGGAAAGTTCATGGGGACAGACATCCCCAATCCCCTGGAGGACATCAGCTGATGATTTTACAACCTACAATGGAACCTATTTCATATGCGGCACTAAAGCATATCCGTGGCTCCCCATTGATTGGACAGGATCCTGCTTTTTGGGATATGTCGTACCCCAAATGCATCACCTACCCACCCTTATGCACTCCCCCTCGCGAGCAAAAAGAACAATTTCTAAAACGGAACGGGCAAGGCATCCAACGAACTGATCTACATGGCCTCAGCATTGGAACATCTGGCAAACGTAACTGCAACAGAAGCCAGGGACACTGGACAGGCACTGGCCGAGGTCTCAGCTGAGCTAGTGGCTGTCCGTACCATGGCATTACAAAATCGACTGGCTTTGGATTATCTGTTAGCCTCGCAGGGAGGAACGTGCGCTATTATAGGCCAAGAGTGCTGTACTTGCATTCCAGATGGCTCGGAAAATATCACTAACCTGGCCGACCATATTAAGAAACAGGCTGCTCAAATTCAAGAAATTGGCAGTGAATTTCACGACTATAACCCGCCTATAACCTAACTATAAAACGACTATAATAATCAATTATTTGATTGGATCTTTAAGGCCTTTATTCTACTACTACTAATGCTACTAGGGATAGGATTGCTTGCCTGCTTGTGTAAATGCATTTTCAAATGAATCATGGATATACCTATTTAGCTAGTTGTCATGATATGACAAAAGGGGGGAGTGTGGTATTGTGCGAAGCAAATAATGGCATGATGGGAAAACTAGTCAAGTTTTCTTGCTACAATTAATTTAAACTGACTTCGCATAACCTAAGGCACAAATACAAGCAGCCAAGGTCAACTTGACCTGAGAACTGGCTGACTCTAAACTTGGATAAAGTTCATTTGTCATAAGACCAGAGCAGTCTAAGTACATAAGATAAGCTAAAAACTTGTCTCTGTCGGTACATAAACAAATTTGCTCCATCTCTTAAAACATGTACCAAAAGACAAGATAATGATACGAGACCCCGAGTCCTCTAAAGGTCAGCAAGGTGACGCCATTGTAATGATTATTACTTATGTTTTACTTTTGATCAAATTCCTGACCAAGCTGTATTCATGTTATCTTGATCCTATAATGTATAAAAATCGTCTTATTCTTTTGTGATATCGCAGACTTGGAAGGGAACAAACAGTTTGTACTTGACTGCTTTCCGACTTCAAGTCTCAGCCATACTGCTAGCAGTTGTAATTTGTAAAATAAAGCTTAGTTTTGCTTACCTAATGAATCATGTTTGAATCTTTCTATCACAGTCCAGAAGCGGGGAAAATATTGACTACGACATTGCCTTTCCATTTTTCCGACCAAAATGGATAACCTCACACTTTCCCACGTTAAACTCCATCAGCCAAATTTTGGCCCACTCACCTAACCTATCTATATCCATTTGTAAATTTATTTCCTCGTTGCAACTTACTATCCCACCTACTTTAATGTCATCTGCAAGTTTGGCTGCAGTACCTTCTATTTCTACATCTAAGTCATATATATTGTAAATAGCTGGGACCGGATCCTACGGCACACCACTAGTCACACCTCATAAAGAACAAAGAACAAAGAAAAGTACAGCACAGGAACAGGCCCTTTGGCCCTCCAAGCCCGTGCCGACCATGCTGCCTGACTAAACTACAATCTTCTACACTTCCTGGGTCCGTATCCCTCTATTCCCATCCTATTCATGTATTTGTCAAGATGCCCCTTAAATGTCACTATCGTCCCTGCTTCCACCACCTCCTCCGGCAGCGAGTTCCAGGCACCCGCTACCCTCTGTATAAAAAAAAAACTTACCTCGCACATCTCCTCTAAACCTTGCCCCTTAAACCTATGCCCCCAAGTAATTGACCCCTCTACCCTGGGAAAAAGCCTCTGACTATCCACTCTGTCTATGCCCCTCATAATTTTGTAGACCTCTATCAGGCCGCACCTTTCCTGGAGTGTTTTTCAAACTCCGCCCACAGCCCGAGTGGAGGTGCCCCTCGCACGAGTGGAGGTGTCCCTCGCAGGGCCGGCTGTCTCCACTCTCCCTCTTTCACCTAATTCCCCTTTCCACCAAACTGCAGCAGCACTCTGATGTATCAAACGCAGCACTGATGGAGCCTCCTTTTATGACCCCTAATTCGAGGCTTATGAAACTGAATTAAACCAGTTGCCTAATTAACTAGCTTCAGTTGAGAGCCTGTAAACTCCTGTTTTAAAGCTGCCACTAAACTTCACCCAGTCAAAAGAACAACTTTCCGTTAATTGCTAAATTAAAGAACAAGCTAGACTTTAGATTGAAATTAGCCCTTAAATTTAAATTATTCCTTCAAATTTAACCTCTTTAAATTCCCTTTTTCACCAAACCACAGCAGCACTCAGATGCAGTACTCGGTGCTGATCCCATCCCATTCACCTTCAATATAAACGAGATATGGGGTATCAAAAATGACCCCCCCCTCCCTCCCCGTCTCCCCTCCCCCCCGTCTCCCCTCCCCCCCCCCTCCCCCCCCATAACCACAAGGATTATGAGACAACGACAAAAAGCAGTAAAACTTTGCACAGATCACACTTCACATAATCGGCACAATATGATTTCTGCTGGAACAAGATAACAGACGATACTCGCCTCGTGCTCGCATCTCGCACACCCTTGCAGGAGAAAAGACAAGAAAATAATCAACAGCATAATCACAAGGGAGTAACGTCCAGGATTATAGAAGAATTGCAGGATAATGACACCATCTATGTTGCTCGAGACGGCCGGCGCCAAGACAGGATCAATGAACACTCCTCGGGATCTCTCGGGGATTCCAACAGAGCACCTTCACTTTCACCATGCCACCCTCCAGCGCCCAAGCAACCCACAGCCTCGGCCCTGACCGGGGGGGGGGGGGGGGGGGGGGGCAGAGATGAATCGACCCACTTGAACACCTCTGCCCCTCTCAACGAGTATAGAGGCATAGAGGATAGGATAATAGTGCCCAGTGCTCAGAGGCTGCAATCAACCCCAGGCCTCGAAGATCGGATATTCTGTGCTCCGTCGAACACCCGGCCTCCAAATCAAGATTACCAAAGCATGGCAGTCAATCTTCAAACTCAATCGGGAACTTGCTTCCCACTTCTCACCAGGAACCGGGCTGACGGACATACCTTGCCCAGCCCCTTCCTCCCGAATGTGTCAGGATAAATGACACATCACGCAATAGGATCTCAAAGGCGGACCTTTATCAGGGAGAATCCTCTTCCAAATGCAAGAACTCTTTCACGTGCCTCAACCTTTCTCCCAAGGACACCTCACAAATCTTCAAATCGAGTGATCCAGACCTGCACCACAGAGCCGGGATCCTCATCCTGACCAACATTCTCAATGGCGGCCATCGTCAGGATTCACACAGCGTCGCCAAGGTGACAGCCCCGCTCACCAACAACAACGCCACTGCAAGCTGGGGCCCACTCCGGGCACCACGGCTAAATCTGACATTTATCTTGGCTCCTCTTTGCAAAACACCAATCAAGATCCTTTGGGGACATAGCGAAGACTCATATCCCGACAAAAGACAAATAGGAAATGTGCTCCAGCATAAAGTAACGGTGAGCAAAGCCAGAGCTTGCGGAAACGCAACCCCTCCTGCACTCACATTGCATGACGCATACCTCCCCATTTTCAAATATTTTGATTCTGCCCTTGCCCATTACTACTTTGTAAAGTTTTAACCTATTATTAAAAATATATTTTTTCCCCAATTCAGGGGCAATTTAGCGTGGCCAATCCACCTACCCTGCTAATCTTCGGGTTTGTGGGGGTGAAACCCACGCAGATATGGGGAGAATGTGCAAACTCCACACGGACAGTGACCCAGGGCCGGGATTCGAACACGGGTCCTTAGCGCCGCAGTCCCAGTTCACCCCGTTGCGCACATGTTGCCCCGGTTTTACCCTATTTAAGCTGATTTGCATCAGTGAACAACTCGCTCAAGTTGCCACATTTACAAAAACGATTTTATATTAGTTAATTCCCTCACAAAGACAGAATCCAAGACTGAGCCAAGATAACAGCAGCCCCTCCGTGAACTCGAGGGTCGGCCTCACCAGTTCTGTCCATCAGTCAACATTCCCCAGGAACAATTGCACACCTCAGTGGTACCATAGTTTGAGAGCTAAATCCCATTACCAAAGATTTAAGCACAACACAAAATCTAAGCTGATATTCCAGTGCAGTACATTCACTTGCTGCCTCACGGCGCCGAGGCCCCAGGTCCGATCCCGGCCCTGGGTCACTGTCCGTGTGCAGTTCGCCACATTCTCCCCGTGTCTGTGTGGGTCTCACCCCCACAACCCCAAAAATGTCCAGGTTAGGAGGATGGGCCGCGCTAAATTGCCCCTTAATTGGGAAATAAAATAATTGGATACTCTAAATTTATAAAGAAATGTCAACCACGTTGCTGTGGGCCTGGAGTCACCTGTAGGCCAGACAGGGTAAGGAGGGCAGATTTTCTTCCCTAAAGGACATTGGTGAACCAGATGGGTTTTGAAGACAATCGACAATGGTTTGATATGAGACTTTTAATTCCAGATTTCTTTTTTAAATTTATTCAAACTTCACCAGCTGCCACGGTGGGATTTGAACCTGGGTCCCCAGAACATTACCCTGCCTCTCTGGATTACGAGTCCAGTGACAATACTAGTGCGCCACTGTGTCACCAAACAACAAGCTTCCAACAAAAGGGCAGCACGGTAGCATTGTGGATAGCACAATTGCTTAACAGCTCCAGGATCCCAGGTTCGATTCCGGCTTGGGTCACTGTCTGTGTGGAGTCTGCACATCCTCCCCGTGTGTGCGTGGGTTTCCTCCGGGTGCTCCGGTTTCCTCCCACAGTCCAAAGATGTGCACGTTAGATGGATTGGCCATGCTAAATTGCCCTTAGTGTCCAAAATTGCCCTTAGTGTTGGGTGGGGTTACTGGGTTATGGGGATAGGGTGGAGGTGTTAACCTTGCGTACGGTGCTCTTTCCAGGAGCCGGTGCAGACTCGATGGGCTGAATGGTTTCCTTCCGCACTGTAAATTCTATGTAAAAGGAATCAAGCTCGCAACATTTTAGATGTTAAACGTGTGGTACATCTTGTAGCATAATGGCCGTAGCTTCTAGCCTCCAGCACACCCTTTATTTAAAAATAAATTTACAATACCCAATTAAAGGGCAATTTAGTGTGGTCAATCCACTTAACCTACACATCTTTGGGTTGTGGGGTTGAAACCCACGCAGATACGGGGAGAACGTGCAAACTCCACACGAACAGTCACCCAGGGCCGGGATTCGAACCTAGGTCCTTAACGCCGTAGGCTGCAGTGTTAACGTGCCGCCCGGGCTTCATGACATCCTAACCGGGGAGCAGCCCCCCCCAATGACCATTTCACCCCCACCTTCACATCTCTCCTCCCCCCTCCCCTCCATTGTTTGGTTAATGAATGATATGTTGCCCACTCCATGCCTTGTGGAATGGACATCTTAACCGCAACCAAGTCATTTGTTCCATGTTTAGAGAAGCATAATAGCAGCGTTGTTACTTACTATTTGCCTGCCAGTCCAGTCGTATGCATAATCAAAAGCGTAGCCCTTGCTTTCAAAAAGATCTGTTAACAGTGTGCGTAAATACTGGTAGTCTGGTTTTTCAAAAAAGTCTAACCTCCTCACGTAGCGGAGGTACGTCGCCATCTCCTCTGCAAAGCAAGAAACAAAAACGGTGGTGAAAACATAAAACCAGAAAGTTCTGGAACGGGCTCAGAAGACCGGGCAGCATCTGCAAGATAGTTAACATTTCTGATCAATCACCTTTCATTAGCATTGCTCGAAGTTAGAAATGTAACAGTTTATAAGTAAATAGGGACACATGGAACACCGGAAGGGGTGAGAGGCACAAAGAAGGTCTACGCGGTAGCACAGTAATTAGCACTGTTGCTTCACAGCGCCAGGGTCCCAGGTTCGATTCCCAGCTTGGGTCACTGTCTGTGCGGAGTCTGCACGTTCTCTCCATGTCTGTGTGGGTTTCCTCTGGCTGCTCCCGTTTCCTCCCACAAGTCCCGAAAGACGTTCTGTTGGGTGAATTGGACATTCTGAATTCTCCCTCTGCGTACCCGAACAGGCGTCGGAATGTGGCGACGAGGGGATTTTCACAGTAACTTCATTGCAGTGTCAATGCAAGCCTACTTGTGACAATAAAGATTATTATAAAATGATAGGGTGCCGATCTGCAGTGACTGATGGACGTGGGATAACGGGCATGAGGAAAAAGGGGGCAGTAATGGGACACCAAGGTAACAAAAGGTATGTCCAGAGGTGGAGTAACTGGCACCATTTCCACCACCTGCAGTCTATGAAAACGGGAACAGCGGTTACCGTCGGAAATGGTTGAACTCAAAAGAAGCCAGCAAAGTTGCAAAGTGTCTTTTCGCAAGGAGAGCTGCTCCCCCTCGAGCTGACTCAACCTTCTACTCCCCAAGCTTCTAACCACCGCACTATTGGGGTGGGGAGGGGGTGTGGATGGTGAAGAAAGGGAGGAAGTAAAGTTAGTTTATTGGCATGTTTGAGCAGAAACACTCAAAATACTTCTCTGGAACACATGAATTGCTCTGTATTCACTGGAGGTTATCTCAAGCAATTCTATCTTTACAAAAGCAACCAGATAACCAACATAGGGTAAAGCAGGGGGCAATAAAGGAATGAGGGCACAGTCCTGTCCACAGACACGGAGTAGATTAAAAGTTGGATCACAAATTACATGGCAATTTGAAATGAAATGAAATAAAAATTGCTTATTGTCACGAGTAGGCTTCAATAAAGTTACTGTGAAAAGCCCCTAGTCGCCACATTCCGGCGCCTGTCCGGTAAATTTTTAGAATTTACAGTACTGCAGGAGGCCATTCGGCCCATTGGGTTTGCACTGGCCATTGAAAGAGCACCCTACTAAAGCCCATGCCTCCACCCTATCCCCGTAACCCAGCAACCCGACCTCACCTTTTGGACACTAAGGGGCAATTTGAGCATGGCCAATCCACCTAACCTGCACATCTTTGGACTGTGGGAGGAAACTGGAACACCTGGGTGGAAATCCACGCACACATGGGGAGGACGTGCAGACTCTGCACAGACAGTGCCAGAGGCTGGAATTGAACCTGGGTCCCTGGAGCTTGAAGTAGCAGAGCTGCCCCAATACTACAAATCCTTCCGACAGGGCAGCACGGTAGCATTGTGGATAGCACAATTGCTTCACAGCTCCAGGATCCCAGGTTCGATTCCGGCTTGGGTCACTGTCTGTGTGGAGTCTGCACGTTCTCCCCGTGTGTGCGTGGGTTTCCTCCGGGTGCTCCGGTTTCCTCCCACAGTCCAAAGATGTGCAGGTTAGGTGGATTGACCAGGCTAAATTACCCTTAGTGTCCAAAATTGCCTTTAGTGTTCGGTGGGGTTACTGGGTTGTGGGGATAGGGTGGGGGTGTGGGGATAGGGTGGGGGTGTGGGGATAGGGTGGGGGTGTGGGGATAGGGTGGGGGTGTGGGGATAGGGTGGGGGTGTGGGGATAGGGTGGGGGTGTGGGGATAGGGTGGGGGTGTGGGGATAGGGTGGGGGTGTGGGAATAGGGTGGGGGTGTGGGAATAGGGTGGGGTGTGGGGATAGGGTGGGGGTGTGGGGATAGGGTGGGGGTGTGGGGATAGGGTGGGGGTGTGGGGATAGGGTGGGGGTGTGGGGATAGGGTGGGGGTGTGGGGATAGGGTGGGGGTGTGGGGATAGGGTGGGGGTGTGGGGATAGGGTGGGGGGTGTGGGGATAGGGTGGGGGTGTGGGGATAGGGTGGGGGTGTGGGGATAGGGTGGGGATAGGGTGGGGATAGGGTGGGGGTGTGGGGATAGGGTGGGGTTGTGGGGATAGGGTGGGGGTGTGGGGATAGGGTGGGGGTGTGGGGATAGGGTGGGGGTGTGGGGATAGGGTGGGGGTGTGGGGATAGGGTGGGGGTGTGGGGATAGGGTGGGGGTGTGGGGATAGGGTTAGGGTGATCTTTCCAAGAGCCGGTGCAGACTCGATGGGCCAAATGGCCTGCTTCTGCCCTGCAAATTCTATGAAATTTCTATAAGCCAACTCAGAAAATATGCTATGAGCTCTCAGGATGCTACAAGTCGCTCCAAAAGGAACTAACGCCTTTCAGGAAAATAAATAGGATTTTTAACTTCTGCGGCGAGTATGTTCTCTAGTATATTCTACACAACCTAATTATTTCAAATCAATCAATGAACGAGAACAGCAAATCTAAAGCACACAGCACTTCTCTCATTCAGATCTTCATTACTTTTGGGTTTCAGTTTTACAGCTTTCTCCTAAACTGGCTTGCCCAGAGAGGCATAAAAATAGCCACTTTGGAAAGGGCACGCGGAGGCGATGATGGGCTACGGGAGCCGCGGACCGGGGAGACGCGGATGATTTCTCGCTGAATGGATCCAACACACAGGATGAGGATCCTGTCTGTCTCACTCAGCTCAGACAGGAATCATTCTGGGCTGGCATCCGCCACACAGCTGCTGAGCAATAGTTTCCTTCGTGTTCTTTGGGAAAGAATGCTACTGCTCCTTTGTATTACAGTTTCACAGCGCTACACTTTGTTAGGTACCAGCCCAATGGCACCATGCGATATAAAACTGAGCCAAGAATTTAACTGTTTATAAAACCTGTGGAGATTAGGAGTGATAAACGTGCTGGATTAAAGGCGGTGGAAATGCAACTGTAATTGAACAAGAGGTGTGTCCAAGGGAGATATAAATGGAAATGATGCTGCACCTTCAGCAGCTGTGGTGAATAAAACAAAGATGCAAAAAATATGCTTTCACATTTTCACATGATGGACCAAGATGTCTATTGGTCCAAACAAGTAAACGGATTGCTCTACTTTTTTTTTTTTAATTTAGATTACCCAATTATTTTTTCCAATTAAGGGGCAATTTAGCGTGGCCAATCCACCTACTCTGCACATTTTTGGGTTGTGGGGGCGAAACCCACGCAGACACGGGGAGAATGTGCAAACTCCACACGGACAGTGACCCAGAGCCGGGATCGAACCTGGGACCTCAGCGCCGTGAGGCGGTTGTGCTAACCACTAGGCCACCGTGCTGCCCTTGGATTGCTCTACTTTGGAAGACTTCTGCGCTCATTCTCAATAGAATCCTGGAATGGCAATAGCAAACTCCCATTGTCCAAAAGCTACTTCATCGAGTAGATACAAACAAAGCCTCCCTACATATATCCTCATTCAAAGCACTTGGCACTACTGCTGTTATGACAATATAACATCCCACGTGTAATAATAATAATAATAATGATAATGATGATGTGTGGCGATCTTTGTGAGGTTGTCTTCAGGGTGGAAAGTGTAGTGTTCACAAAGACACTTGAAGCTAGGTTCCTCAACAAAGCTAAATTTATTTACACTACTTAAATTAAAGTTCGACACTTTTTCCTATAGTAAACAAATAGATTATATTAAACTACACTCACTAACACTATCTCTATACTCTAACTGCAACTATATTCTACCCTCTCTAGTTCTGCTATGCACTTAGTCCAGCCTCCTCTCCTCTACTCCACTCTCTCCCAGAAGCCTAAGAGTCAGTGCCTTTTATAGTACTGTCCCTGGCTCCATCTAGTGGCTCATTGTAGCATGACATTAACTCTTCACATGCTGTACATTTCTATAATGTCACACTATGTACACTGCTTTCACATCATTCAGCTGAACACTGGACCAGTCAACATCCAGCCAGGTCCAAGTTAGGGGAGGCTGTGGCAGTCCAGAGACCCAGGGTAATGTACTGGGGTCCCGGGTACAAATCCCACCATGGCAGGAGGCAAAATTTGAATTCAATTCATATCTGGAATTAAAAGTCTAACGATGACCGTAAAACTATTTGGTTCACTTGATGTCCTTTCGTGAAGGAAGTCTGCCTT
Organism: Scyliorhinus canicula; assembly: GCF_902713615.1. Taxonomy (NCBI): domain Eukaryota; kingdom Metazoa; phylum Chordata; class Chondrichthyes; order Carcharhiniformes; family Scyliorhinidae; genus Scyliorhinus; species Scyliorhinus canicula. Next base: position 21,516,911 of record NC_052169.1, on the reverse strand, counting down.
CATGTGACTCCAGACCCACAGCAATGTAGACGACTCTTAAAATGCCCCCTGTTCAATGACAATTAGGGGATTGGCAATAATGCTGGCCCAGCCAGCGATGCCCACACCCCATGAATGAATGGAAAAAAACATGGCAGCATGGTAGCATTGTGGATAGCACAATTGCTTCACACATACAGGGTCCCAGGTTCGATTCCGGCTTGGGTCACTGTGTGTGGAATCTGCACATCCTCCCCGTGTGTGCGTGGGTTTCCTCCGGGTGCTCCGGTTTCCTCCCACAGTCCAAAGATGTGCAGGTTAGGTGGATTGGCCATGATAAATTGCCCTTAGTGTCCAAAATTGCCCTTGATGTTGGGTGGGGTTACTGGGTTATGGGGATAGGGTGGAGGTGTTGACCTTGGGTAGGGTGCTCTTTTCAAGAGCCATGCAGACTCGATGGGCCGAATGACCCCCTTCTGCACTGTAAATTCTATGAAAATCTATGAAATTGTTTCACCATCAATTAGCTCCCTGGCGTGAAAAATCTCTGTACAGGAATAAGTCAATTAGCCCCTTGAGCCGGTTTCACCGCTCAATGAGATCATAGCTAACCTGCACCCTAAGTCCACACACGGGAAAGGCCTCACCGTTGTCAGCTGCACAAATACACACAACGTTCTCCATAAAAACAAATGCTAAAGAACCATCAGAACAGTACATGGGCTAAATAACAAAAAAAAAACCTCTCGGTGGGGAAAGTCAATGACTAGTCATACGCAGAATAGCAAGATGCAAACAATATTCAAGTTGCCTCGAAGTATCAAACCCCTGAAGGCCCGGGTTACGCCCTGACCAAGATTTCAGCGATTCCACTGTATAACTATTAGCAAAATGCATGTCAAACTGGGTCAATTACTGGAACATGGAACGGCAAATGTGTAAAACGCCATCTACAGTGGTTCTTAAAGAAGAAAGTAATTCCGCCCAAATCTCGCAAATCAATAAAGTTTATCCCGAGGCAAAAGTAATCTAATTCACAATCCTGTAGTTGCACATTCTTCTATTTTATTGTCTGGTCTTTCTGACTGATACCAAACCAGCCCAAGGTGCATACAATATTCTCCGGCCAAAGGCGTGGCTTAAAACTGGTGCAATGATTGTCAAATGTTGTTCGTTCCTCAGCGATAAACATAGCTTCACGCGTGAAGCGCTCCACCATTGCTCAGTGGGATCCCTAGTTGAGGAAGACGGAATTTGGTTAACTGAGTAACAGGAGCAACACTTCCCAGAAGAGGTTAATACCAAGGAGAGAATACCACAGGTTTTTATGAGGAGGGTGAGGGGGGGTGGTCAACCGAAGAGATGTAACCACTCTGCGGACACACTTTCTTCACCATAAGACAATGCAGTTTGTCTCCGGGGTCCTATCACACTCAAGAATCCCAAGAATCAAGCCATTTCTTCTTGGCCCACAGCGAACAAAGCTTGCAGGGGCCCCATCTAAGATGTGACCTCTGCAAAACGTACCTGGAAAGCTCTCACAGAGAACCTCAATCGGAGTGTTTCGTTTCGTATCCCCAATTTTCTGATAGCGTTCTTTTAACGTTTCTGCCTGCAAGCAAAAAGAGTCAATTTAACCATGTGTAACATGCACATAATTGGCTGAGACACTAGGCCGTGAAAAACAATGTTAGGCGACATCGGAGAAGTAATTAATTTTGTCATTTTAGTAGATTTTATGGAAAATCCATCAAACCAAAGATTGCACATTTAGCCAAGTACTGATCAGAACAATTAGTGTGCAGTCAACGACCGGTTACATGAGCATACATATTGCACATGCTGGTTTTGCAGTGGGGGGAAGGGAGGGGGGTGGGGGGAGGGTTGTGCAGGCAGGCATACAGCTATATGCAAATACACCCATCAGCTCACAGTTATGTTCTGGGGCCTGCAGTTCCGCAGCAAAACTGAACAGAAGTGCATTGCTATTGCAAGCTATGGGACAAGAGAGACACAGAGAAGTTTCATGAGAATGAGTTGTGTTTTGGCAAGCAAAGCTCGCACCGTTCACAAACTCAAGCCACAAGAGCCCCGGCAGTCAGTAAAACAACTGGCCCAATTAGTGCTTTTGAGGTATGGAAACACCAGAGCAATGGACAGGGGCAGCACGGTAGCATGGTGGTTAGCATAAATGCTTCACAGCTCCAGGTCCCAGGTTCGGTTCCCGGCTGGGTCACTGTCTGTGCGGAGTCTGCACGTCCTCCCCGTGTGTGTGCGTGGGTTTCCTCCAGGTGCTCCGGTTTCCTCCCACAGTCCAAAGATGTGCGGGTTAGGTGGATTGGCCATGCTAAATTGCCCGTAGTGTCCTTAATAAGTAAGGATAGGGGGTGGGTTTGTTGGGTTACGGGTATAGGGTGGATACGTGGGTTTGAGTAGGGTGATCATTGCTCGGCACAACATCGAGGGCCGAAGGGCCTGTTCTGTGCTGTACTGTTCTATGTTCTATATGAACCCCCCCCCCGGCACCGTTCACACGCATCCTCTACTCCTTCAAAGAATCGGCCCATCCTCGCCCTCGTGAGGTATACCACCTTCAGCTGTATCAGCCCCCACCTCATTCACTCTCCGGCGCACCTCACGCCAGAACCCCGCCTCCATATCCTCTCCCAACTCTTCCTCCCACTTTGCTTTGATCCCTTCCAGCGGTGCCTTCTCCTCCTCCAAAATAGCTCTGTAACCCACCGACACTATCCCCTTCTCCAGTCCCCCTGTCGTCAGCACCTCCTCCAGCAATGTGGAGGCCGGTTCCTCCGGGAAGTTCTGTATCTCCTTGCTGGCAAAATCTCAAACCTGCATGTATCTGAACATTTCTCCCTGCTCCAGCCCATACTTTACTTCTAGCTCCTTCAATCCTGCAAAACGACCATCCCAACTCCCCGGCTCAAATCTTTGGTTCCCCCAATCGGCATTTGAACTAAACCTGTGGTGCTGAGTTACACCATTGTCTTAACTCCCTGGTTTCTTAACTCACTGGTTAAGGTTCAACTCCAGAACTTTCTGCAATGCTCCATTACAGACAGGTATGCAGCAATACGGGGGCCACACGATGAGAGCACGGGGGCGGCTGCGTTTTTCCTCTACTTACGTTTGAATCCTGTCTTGTATCCTGATGCACATCCCATAATTTAAATTGGGGGTGGGGGGCTACACGTCTTGGGAGATCCTGGCTAGATTTTAGCGATGGGCAATCGGGCTAAATGAAAAACCCTTCGTTTGATTGAGGCGGTCGGAGGAGATTTGGGGGGGGGGCAGCTTGGGCTGGCGGTTTTCTGGTGAGCGGGGCCCTCCCCCTCGGCGGTGTTGTCGGTATCGGGATGGTGGCTGCCATTACCGATGATGTTCTGGATGAGGATCTCAGCCCCGCGGTGCAGGCTTTTGAACTCACTTTGATGAGCAGCAAAATATCCTCAAGAGAATAGTGCAAGTGGAGAGGAGACTCCTGTTATTTGATGAAGCAATTTAACTGGGCTCTCCTGTGGTCCGTGGATATGTGGTCTATCCTGACCACATTCCTCACGGAACAGGGGCCGGACAGGATGTGCTTGTGCGCCCGGACTCTTGCGAGGCGCCAAGCTGAGTTCAATCATTGTACTGGACCAACTACATTGCTGTTTTTCTGACCTCCTCTGTATCGATGTATGTTGAGACATTTTTGCTATGCCTGCCATTCCTGTGGTTTTTATTGTGTTATTTGTTAAAATGGAAAGGATTCGATAAAAATACTTCTTTAAAAAAGTATGCAGCAATACAAAGCTGCTCCTGGCATTGAAGCCTACAGCAGCAACAATCTCAATGTTCTTTCGCATTTGAAGGATCTTCTTGTCTCTGCTCAATTCATTGCTGGTTCAAAAATTAATCGTGAACTCAGCACAGGATCGCCCCAATTCCTGCATCTTGTGAAACCACCCAGTCCGGACACAATGAGCCAAATGGTCCGCCTCCCTGATGCAAGACTTTATGATTATACTTCATGGGTCAGCAAATATGGACAAAATGATCTTTTATTATCTTCAACCTCTTGGTACACTTCTGGCTTGCATTCCTTGGTAGTGGGTCCCCCTCTACTTACCTTGCCATAGGGCAGCACGGTAGCATGGTGGTTAGCATAAATGCTTCACAGCTCCAGAGTCCCAGGTTTGATTCCCGGCTGGGTCACTGTCTGTGCGGAGTCTGCACGTCCTCCCCGTGTGTGCGTGGGTTTCCTCCGGGTGCTCCGGTTTCCTCCCACAGTCCAAAGATGTGCGGGTTAGGTGGATTGGCCATGCTAAATTGCCCATAGTGTCCTAAAAAGTAAGGTTGGGAGTGGGGGGGGGTTGTTCGGTTACGGGTATAGGGTGGATACGTGGGTTTGAGTAGGGTGATCATGGCTCGGCACAACATCGAGGGCCGAAGGGCCTGTTCTGTGCTGTACTGTTCTATGTTCTATGTAGGAACCAGCCAAAGAAATCTTGCGCAAAATGTAAGACGCATCATATATTTGCATGCTCATTCTTAAATTAAAATGTTCATTTGTTTTAGTAGGCCGTTACATAGCAACCGAGTATTAAAAAAATGCACAGTAACCAGCTTATGGCAGGTGGAACATGGGACATAAAATCGGACAATTTGAAAGAATAAAAGTGTCACATGCCCACGCTCAAAACTCTCAACAGCTGGTGTTTACCAGTCATATGTCACCCTCACAGCAAGTTGATAAACAGGCTTGTGTGTGTGTGTGTCTATAAAACTCACCTTTGATCAACAGAGAACAATGTCTATTTATTGTTCCTTCAGAAGCCAACATCGAGACCGAGAAAAGGTGGTTAAGTATTCAGTTGGTTCTGTTAAAACGGTTCCATCCTGCGACTGATCAATGGAGCCACCCACGTCAGAGCAAGCGCTATTCCATATTGTCTGCCGATTGCTGGAACAGTTTGGGAATTTTGTTTGGATATTTGAATGTAGGGTAGGAACGAGCAGGAACAGAGAACGACAGTGTAATGGATAAAGTCAAGAGAAGGTTCAAGTGAGAAGAGAGAGGGCAGCACGGCGACACAGTGGTTAGCACAGGTGCCTCACGGCGCCGGGGTCCCAGGTCAATCCCGGCTCTGGGTCACTGTCTGTGTGGAGTTTGCACATTCTCCCCGTGTCTGCGTGGGTTTCACCCCCACAACCCAAAGATGTGCAGAGTAGGTGGATTGACCAGGCTAAATTGCCCCTTAATTGGAAAAGAATTAATTGGGTACTCTAAATTTATTTTTTAAAAAAGATCTGACGAACTGACTCTGAACAAATTCTTTCCCAGATTATAAAAAGTAAAAGCATGTGGAACTCTGAGCCATTAGGTATCATCTTAAATAGTCACACTTGCACCTCTCCCTTTTAAAAACTGAACAGGGGCCAAGTTATTAACATCCCTTTGATTTACTCCATCCAATTCTGAAAATGAAAAATGGAAAAGCACTTCAACGATGTCGTCATATGAAGTTACGTGAAGCCCCTAACCACCTTCCGCGCTGTCCGGGGAGGCTGGTACGGGAATCGACCGTCTGCTGGAACTGGCCTGTCTGTTTAAACCAGCGTTAAGGCCGGAGGCTAAACCAGCCCCTTTCTGCATCAGCAACTGCAAGCAGGTACAAGTTTAGGAGCTGGGTTGTCACTAATGCAGGTGCAATCACAAACCCAGGGATGATTCACCCCATTAGTTCCACACAGGGACCCGGGTTCGATTGCCGGCTTGGGTCACTGTCTGCACGCTCTCCCCGTGTCTGCGTGGGTTTCCTCCGGGTGCGCCAGTTTCCTCCCACAAGTCCCGAAAGACGTGCTTGTTAGGAGTGAATTGGACATTCTGAATTCTCCCTCTGTGTACCCGAATAGGCGCCGGAGTGTGGCGACTAGGGGCATTTTCACAGTAACTTCATTGCAGTGTTAGTGTAAGCCTACTTGTTTCACGAATAAAGATTATAATTATTACTGACATTGTGCCAAATGATCAAACAAAGGGGGAGGGATTGAGAAAATAAGCTGGAATGGCTCTGTGCCGAAAGCACCGGCCAATGGAAATTTGGCACCGAGTCAAGCCTCTGCATCAGTACTCAGTAATCTAACAAATCAGTCACACAGATCTACGCTGCGCTGGGGCAGTGCCGATAATTAACCAATCCAACTCAGTAATAGGACCTGAAGAGATACAACTGCCGCCAGGCCAGAGGACCTGGTGCCAGACAACAGCAAACAAAGGTTATTGTTCAAATAACATGTGGTACTGACTGTACATCTATTGGGAAACCTGCTCGTGCTACGGCCATGTATTTTGCTAATCTGCATCACTTTGGGCTTCAGTTGAGGTGTGGCCCTGAGAGGAAGAGAACGTGTCCTCCACATCTGGCAAACAGAAATTCTACCTGTGTGGACTTCTAAGTAGGTAACAACACGGGTTAGTGATGGGTTCCCTGCTTTGTAACGATTCATAGATTCTGAAACCGAGAGAAATTACTTTTTTTTTTAAAAACAAGTAAATTCTGCCCAAATGCCTGGTACTGCTCACACAATTTTCAATTCTCTTTTCTTGGCCCAGTTACAAAACAGAAGCAGAGTGCCAGCATTGCTCCTGAAACGGGTTCAACTGTCCTAATTGATCTCCCGCAGTGCTGCACATGGGGAGTCGAGCAGGCGTCGAGTCCTCAAATGAAGCAGAGTTAAAGGGCAGGGGATAATTGGACCAGATGCGGCGATGTAATTCAGCCCTTGTTATACAGTCGGCCCTCATCATTTCTTTCAAATACACAATAATCCGAGTGAAGTAGCAAATCACTGGCTATTTGTGATGCAGTTGTCGGTGGTTTACACAGAGGAAGTTCATAGAATTTATAGTGCAGAAGGAGGCCATTCAGCCCATCGAGTCTGCACCAGCCCTTGGAAAGAGCACCCCACTCAAGCCCATGCCTCCATCCTATTCCCGTAACCCAGTAACCCGACCTAACCTTTAGACACCACGGGCAATTTATCACGGCCAATCCACCAGAACCGTAGTCCAGATGTGGTCTAACAGGGCATTTTATAACTAGCAGAACATCCTCCCAATCATATTCTAGATCCATTAGTTATTAAAATTTACATTCCGTTAGCTTTTTAAAAAAAATTTGTACTAAACCACGACAAATGGACCCTAGATTTCTTAGATCGCCATTGTTCCTCATGGGGCTGGTTTAGCTCACCAGGCTAAATCGCTGGCTTTTAAAGCAGACCAAGCAGGCCAGCAGCATGGTTCGATTCCCGTACCAGCCTCCCCGGACAGGCGCCGGAATGTGGCGACTAGGGGCTTTTCACAGTAACTTCATTGAAGCCTACTCGTGACAATAAGTGATTTTCATTTTTCATTTCAACACTATTTAAATAACACTCAAGTCTACGCTTTTGCAAGTGCTATGCTTTCTGGTGGAGACACAAGCGGGCTGAAAAGCCTCCTTCTGCGCCGTAACCATTCTACGGTCCAAGAAGGATGATGTCGTACTTGCCTGCATTGAAATACATCTGCCAGATCGGAGAAGAGAAGGTTGCCAGGAAATTTAACGGAGGTTTTTACACTTTTGTAGAGCTCCGATTGAGTGAATCGAGGAAGACTGTTTTCTCTGGTTGGAAAATCGGTGTTGAATATGGTCATCAACTGGAGATAGTTGATCGGGAGTGAGGGGAGATATCAAAAAGACATTATGCAACACAAGAGTTCCTGAGTATGAACCGCTTCACCGCAGGGACTGATTGCAGCAGAGAACGTTGCATCTTTTAAGAGAAAATTAAATATGCATTTGCATCACAGAAAGATGCAGTATTATGGGGACGAGCAGGGTGGTGGGAGTTATGTCTGGGTTGTCACATTGGGCCAAATTAACCGTTTCTTTGCTGGTTCTATTTCCTCACAGATGGTGAGCAGGGCTCGTCAAAAACAGTTTGAATTCAACTTCAAGCCAAAACTGTAATGATGATATCCTGTAATGGGAAGTTTATAATGCCCGAGTCAGGAAGCACTTCAGAATCATACGCCTTTAAGAATTTCAGCAATTAACTGCACAGTATTTACGATACCCTTCAGAAACAATATTGCATCATTAAGCTGCCTGCATGAATATGTGCTCACAGGTCACGACTGTTACAGATACTGCCCAAAGAGAATAAAACCCCCATGAAAAATGTTAGACAGCAAATTATATAGCTCAGGACACGGTTCAAATGCCTCAGTACTTTTTGCAAGTGTCGCTGAAAACAAAAGAGACATGTCGAAGCTTTTCGATTTGATCCGTTTATGCCGCTATATTGCTTCAACAGATGATCGCAATACCCATTTGAAACACGTCCCCGCACCATAAACCCACTGAAGCGGAGGCGGTTTGTCAACCCGATTAATGACGCCACTAAACGTGTAACAAATCCTTCTGCCCATGTACCATCAGAAAGTGAGGAGTTTGTTCCTGTGCACGGTTTCAATTTTGATGCGCCTTCATCCCAAATTGAGGGCAGGCGGTGGTGTAGTGGTATTGTCAGTAGATTGGTAATACAGAGACCCAGAGTCATGCTCTGGGAACCCAGGTTCAAATCCCGCCGTGGCAGATGGTGAAATTTGAATTCAATAAAAAAAATCAGGAATTAAAAGTCTAAAGGTGATCATGAAACCATTGTCGACTGTTGCAAAAATAAAAACCCATCTGGTTCACCAATGTCCTTTAGGGAAGAAAATCTGTTGTTTTTACGGTCTGGCCTACATGTGACACCAGATCCACATCGATGTGGTTGACTCGTAAATGCCCTCAGGGGTGGGCAATAAATGTTGGCCCAGCCAGCGACGGCCACATCCCACGAACAAATAAAAGAAAAATCAAACACGAAGAGGTATTTGCCGCCATCAAACTCCTCTACTCCCAACTATTCCACTACAAGCCAACGTCCACTGAAGACACCGAATCCTCGAAAGCGTGCCTAGCTGGTCTAGCGAATCCATATTGCGGGGTTCCGAATAACCTGTCTGACTTTCACGCGCAAAGCAAATATCCTACTGCACTGCAAGGCCTGAAGACCAACCCGGATATACACATCAGTAAACCTGACAAAGGGATGGGAATAATCATCCTTAACAAGCACGGTTTATCAACAAATTGCACGCCAAAATTTGTGTCCATTGGACCAGGCGCTCAACATGACCAGACAGCCTTACTCTAAAGTAAGCTGATGAAAAAAAAAACACTTGCTGGCTTGTGTATGAACGATAAGCTGCCGTGATATATATGACAGGGTTCATCCTCACAGCTCACTGCATCTGTGTATGTATGGGCTACCCGAGGCACACAAAGGCGACGTCCCTTTGCAACCCTCTCTTATCTGTGGCTGTACCCACACATCATGAATTGGTCAAATAGTTGGAAGAATTGTTAGAGTGAGTTCTAAGCAGGTTTGCCACAGACACGGTGAAGGATTCCTTCACATTTGCGAAGGCCATACAGGACGTGCATATCGATAGCAATGCTGTGTCCATGTGCTCATTTGACATAGTCAGCCGATTCATCAATGTTCCACTGAAGGAAGCGGCGGATATTTGTGCTGCAGCATTGTATCGTGAAGACATAGGCCAGCCACCATTCCGTGAATCCGTATTCACTGAACTTGCGAACATAGCAACTTGCGCGCAGTTGAGTTCAGCTTTAACAGCACCGTGTGCCCAAATAGATGGTGTTGCCAAGGGATACCCTCTCGGCTCAGCCCTCGCAAACATCTTTGCTGGGTTCCATGAGAAACGTGCCTTCAATGGAATGACATCTAACCTCCTACCCCTCGCAGTAGGAGGATGGTACGTTCACGATTTAAATCCGCAGCCCCGTGTAATAATTTCCTTACATAATATGCTCCACCCTGTGCTCAAATGCACCTGTGAATCGCTCATGACTGGACAGGGATCCACAAATGGAACCTGACCAGTCTGACAGAGGAATTTAAAAAGGACCTGCAAAGATGGAACCCATTCACACTCTCCCTCGTGTGCAGATGATCAAAATGAACATACTGCCCAGGTACCTCTTCCTACTTAGATCTATCCTGATCTATATCCCCCCCAAGGCCTTTTTCAACTCATTGGTGTTTGTACAATACTACCACTGGGTGTCGACAGCAGAACGAGTAAGGGGATGGATTAAGGAGTCAGAAGCTGAGTGGGTGCGCATGGAGGAGGCCTCCTGCAGGGACACCTCACTGTGGGCCCTCGCCACAGCGGCACTCCCACCCCACCCAAAAAACACTCCAGCAGCCCTGTGGTGATAGCCACCCTCCAGACCTGGAACCAACTACGGCAGCAATTCGGCCAGACCGAAATGTCCGACAAAGCCCCCATTTGCAAGAACCATAGGTTCGTACCAGCGCTCACCGATGCCATCTTTAAAAAGTGGAGACAGGACCATGGGGACACTGACAGTCAGGGACCTATACACCGACGGCAGGGTCACAACGGTGGACGAACTGACGGAAAGATTTCAACTCGCTAGGGACAACGAACTAAGGTACCTGCAGGTTAAAAACTTCCTACGGAAGGAGACAAGGACGTAAACACGACCACCACAATAGACACTACTAGAGGAGTTACTGGACGCAGACATCCTAGGTAAAGGAAACTGTTGCAACATGTACGAACGACTGGTAGAGAGGGCCGATACTGTACTGAGCGCAACGAGGAAGAAATGGGAGGAAGACCTGGGGCTCCAAATAGGCTGGGGACTCTGGAGTGAAGCACAGCATTGGGTCAACTCCACCTCCACATGCGCAAGGCTCAACCTAACGCAACTAAAGGTGGTACATAGAGCCCACTTAACAAGAACACGAATGAGTAGGTTCTTCCCGGAGGTGGATGACTGATGTGAACGGTGCCAAGGAGGCCCGACCAACTACGCCCACATGTTCTGGTCTTGCCCCAGACCTGCTGGACAGCCTTTTTCGAGGCAATGTCCAAAGTGGTGGGGATGAGGGGAGAGACATGCCTGAAAGTGGCTGCCTTCGGGGTATCAGACCAGCCAGATCTCTTCATGGGGAGGAGGGCGGACGCCCTTGTCTCCCTCATCGCCCGCCGTAGAATCCTGCTCGGCTTGCTGTCAGCAGCATCAGCTAATACTGCAGACTGGCTGTCCGACCTATCAAATTTCTCCCAATGGAGAAAATCAAATTCGCCATCCGAGGGTCGGACGATGGCTTCTTCAGAACATAGGAGCCATTGACCGAATTGTTCCGGGACCTGTTTGTGGCCACCGAACAAGCTGATAAATAAGCAAGTAGCCAAGATCCAGGGGAAAGTACCCAAAACGTGAGAAAAGAGAAGGAAGGAGGGAAAGACCGGGAAGGAGGGTGGGGGTGAGAAAGAAGAGGGGTGAACAGTGCAAGAAGGTGTAGCTAAATACAATAGAAAAGAAAGTTGAGCTACAGAGAGGATTTTGGGGGGGGGGGGGGGGGGGGGGGGGGGGGCCACCCACCCAGATCTATTTTGTATTACTGGTGTTGTATGTACTCTTTTTTTTTTAAAACGGGAAGAATACGCAAGACGCGTATAATTGACTCTCCGGTTATCTCGGTGCATATACACTTCGCCAGTTTTGACCTCCCCACACTTTGGTGATCTTATATTTTTTATTTACGTGATTTTGCTAATTATACAGCTTGGATGTTTTTATCTTGTTTGTATTATCTTCTCTTTTTCTTTTCTCTTCTTTGTGTACACCTGTAAATATACTATGTTCGAAAAACCCAATAAAAAACATTTATTAAAAAAAATTCACCTGCGAAATAGTGCAGTCAAATGAGCCCCCTTTCCTTGATGTTACTAGTTGAGAAATCGGCAGGGGGTTCTCTATCACTGGTCTACCTTCACTGGTTAATATACGTGTTGGGATTCTCATAACGCCGCACATTAGAACACAGGTCTTATCGGAAACCTTGTGAATAGGGCCCAAGCCATTTGCTCAGCTTGATGCTGGAATAGGGCACGTCAAAGGCATCCTGTAGGATAATGGCTACCCTGATCAGATTATTTCGTGCCGCATATCACACTAAATGCATGAATGGGCCCCCAAGGCTTTTATTTCAGCCCTGAAAAGTGCCCACTCTACCTCAGATCACCCTGGAAAGGCAAGGTATCTCAGAGCAACAGGTGAAGCTAGCTGTTTCAGGTTGCTGCTATGCAGTAGCAACACAAGTTGACATTTGCCACTAACAAGATGCTGTTGTCAAGCACACTAACGGTGTCAAGGGGTATGACATTAGATGTGATTCCGCGATTGGACAACATTGTGAAGTAATCTTTAACATGCTGTTATGTATACTGGAAGCAACATACCTCAATACACAGGGCCCTGCTCCTGACAGACAGAAGGAACATGTACACACATTGCACCTGTTTCAGCTAAACAAAATAAGTGACTGCCATTGCCTGACCCATTCGTCAGGGCAATGCTTTGACCAACCAGGTCAAAGTTGCTTGACGGTTTGCAGTTAGTCACCATCAACTGGTGCATTCTCCATGGCAATGCCTCTACCAATCAGAGTCCACTTGCCAACAATCAGCACTCTCTTCCCACACAGTATAAATTGTTGTTTTCCCCCCCTATTCTTGCGAAGTGTCCCAACGAGTGCAAGACAATAAGTTTCGACATGTCTTTTTCCCGCAATACTCTAGCTTTGCACTACCAAACAACGACTTTCTCATGCCGGAAATTACCTTAAAATAAAAAGTCCCTCTGAGATTAGCCAATTATTACAGTTCATAAATTTTTTACACATATGGATAGTACGGATTAAATGGATTGTTAAATATCATGTCAGTACAATGCCAAACTCAAGGAAGTGCACATAGCCCTCACCTTTAATCCCTGCCAGGGGAGACTGCCTCGTAGAAAATACATAAACATGTGTCCTAAAGCCTCCAAGTCATCTCTTCGGCTTTGCTCTAGGGAAAAACAAGAATGCATTTAGCTGATGAGTTGGCACATTCCGACAAGGGAGAATTACTGTGGATACGTACACACTCTATTCGGGAGCTTCAGCCACTTGACATCAGGCTTGTCATTTTTAATGCGCGGCCAAGAAAGAGATGGTTTTGTCCCGAGTACGTGCAACATCTCAAAGATTGAAACTAATAGTGCAGAGGCCATCGGATTTCTGCATTCAACAGAAGGGTCATAGAATCTACAGCGTGGGAGGCCATTGGGCCCACCGAGTCTGCACCAGCCCTTGGAAAGAACACCCCATTTAAGCGCACACTTACACTTATCCCCGTACCCCAGTAACACCACCTAACCTTTTTGGACACCAAGGGCAATTTAGCATGGCCAATCCACCCAACCCGCACATCTTTAGACTGTGGGAAGAAACCGGAGCACCCGGAGGAAACCCACGCAGATATGGGGAGAATATGCAGACTCCGCACAGAGTGAGCCAAGCCGGGATTCGAACCTGGGACCCTGGAGCTGTGAAGCAACTGTGCTAAGCACTGTGCTACCCCATCGGTTTAATGTCTTACCAGAAAGGTGGCATCTCGGATGGTGCACGTACTGCTTTGGGATGCCAACCTGGAATTCGTGCTCAAATCTCTAGAGGGACTTGAACCCACAACCTTCTGAATGAACCATCTTTTCCTTTGCCCCTTTGTGCATTCTGAATTACTAGCAGAGTATTTATCCCACGGTAAGTTCATTAAATATACTCAATTACAACACTGCTGCTTTTTGGCTATCTTACAGCTTATTGGCAAATTATAACTGGAGACTATGGGAGCAAAATAATTTAGGACTTCCGCTCCACCGATCCACATGCTCCAAGAATGCCTCAAAAACTCTAGGAGGATCTCCACTCGTCAATCTAACACCCTGGATTCTAGATTATCTGCAAGGCCAGGGGTGGTGACAAATCAAGCCCTATTTTAAATGCACGGGATTCCAGGATGCTTGCCAGGGTCATGGAAAGTTGCATTCTGCAATTTCTGGCCTGTTTATAGTCAGGCATCAGCCGACATCCCTTAAAAACACTTCGGCACATCACCAACCTGTTTCCCCCAAGGAACGTTAAAAGTTCTCCTAAGTTCTAGATTGCCGCAACTTTTAAAAGAAAATGGATGACCATTCCATGGTTCCTGAAAATCCAGACGGCCCCATGGAGAAAACATAAATCCAGTGGAATGCACGGCAGTGCGAAACACAGTCCGTCAAAAGTTTGCATTCAAGTCGTGGGGCAAAGGAAAAGACGACAAAGATTAGTGCCAGCGGTGGCGGGGATCATTCACAAGATTGTGGGTTGAAGTCCCACTCCAGGGATTTGAGCACGAATTCCAGGTTGGCATTCCAATGCAGTACTTGCACCATCCGAGGTGCCATCTTTCTGGAACGACATAAACTGATGATCCCTTCTATCCTCACATGGACACAAAAGATCCCTTGGCACTACACTGGGAAGGCCTGAAATTGTGGCGACATTTCAGCCAGGGAACAGGGTAGGTGGATTGGCCATGCTAAACTGTCCCTTAATTGGAAAAAATAAATTGGATACTCTAAACTTACTTTCAAAAAGCAAATAACGAAAAGGAATAACATAGTTTTTTTTTAAGCAGAGCTCGCTAGCATAAACTACCAAGACACTTTTCATTTGCGGACTAGTTGGGATACTTTTGTAACTTGATGTAAACGTGTGTTCAGCATCCCATCACCGAAAATCCATCATCGTCTCTCTGCAACTTGAAGGGATGTAAAATCGAAGGGATGTAAAATCGAAAAGGTATTGAATCCCACGCACAAAACTCTCTCGCATGACAAAAAAAAAATCATAATTAAATAGGTTAGGCTACATAGAAGTGTTCTTTCCCTTTCTTTAAAGGCCACCGCCTGTAAATGTCGTCATTGTATTTTACATCTAGATCGGATCTCTATTCCCCCCCCCACCCCGCAAATAACAATCATCCTCCGAACAGTGAAGTGAATTGGCCCTCAAGATGAATGCAAGCTTTCCCGCCGAACGCACCAAGCAAAATACGTTGCAGCTGAGGCGACAGACCTTTGCCCAGGTGAGTGTTGATGGACATGTATCTTGCAGTGCCCGTTAAGCTCTTGTGCTCCCTGTACGGGATGTGCTTTTTGGTATCGGGATCAACATACTCCTTGGCTAAACCAAAGTCTATTATATGGATAATGTGTTCCTTTTTATTGCCTTGCCTTCCAATTAAAAAGTTTTCCGGCTTGACGTCTCTGTAGATTAAGCTCTTTGAGTGGACATACTCCATTCGGTTCAGCTGTGGAAACAGATCAGACACATTAAGAACAGGAACCATCTCCTCTTTTCTCCCTTCCTCCATGCTGAAACAGGAAATCTTCTGCTACGGGGCAACTATTTGACAACTGATGCCCAAGAGAAATCTTCCCTTTGCCCTGCAACCTGTTGATCAGGGTTTGAGAAACCTACATTTTGGAACTGAAACCCTGCTGAATTGTTGATTCAAACTATATTCAACCATTCAAATCTTAATACCAATCAGTTAGCATTTACTGGTGTAAAACTCTAGTTACAGTACACTGCAAGTCGACAGGAAGGCAAAGCTGCCACATCTAAGTACCAGAGTGTTTGAACATTGCACTAATCAAGAGGATGTAGGGAGCATTTCTAAACTGCTAGTTTCTAGTTTTTTAAAATAAATTTAGAGTACACAATTTTTTTCTTTCCAATTAAGGGGCAATTTAGCGTGGCCAATTCATCTAACCTGCACATCTTTGGGTTGTGGGGGCAAAGCACACGCAAACACGGGGAGAATGTGCAAACTCCACATGGACAGTGACCCGGGGCCGGAATCGACCCCGGATCCTCAGCGCCGTAGGCAGCAGTGCTAACCACTGGGCCACCATTCTAGTTACCATCAGTTTCTAATTACCGCAAACTTAATAATCAGCGACATACGGGCCTTTAAACATTTACTTTGTGTACTCCAATTTACAATACCAGGAAGTATCAAATGTGAGAGAGCTGCTACTTCCCATCACTCAACAACTCGTTCAATCCAATGGTAGAATTTCTCAGAAGGTGGCTATTTGGTCCATCTTGCCGTGCTGGCCCTCGAGGAGCCACTTGAAATCACATTTCAACACAGAATTTACAGTGCAGAAGGAGGCCATTCGGCCCATCGAGTCTGCACCGGCCCTTGGAAAGAGCACCCTTCCTAAGCCCACACCTCCACCCTATTCCCATTCTTCCACCCAATCCCCGTAACCCCACCTTACCTTTTTTTTTGGTCACTAGGGGCAATTTATCACAGCCAATCCACCTAACCCCCACATCTTTGGACAGAGAGGAAACCAGTGCACCCGGAGGAAACCCACGCACACACGAGGAGAACGTGCAGACTCCGCACAGACAGTGACTCAGCAGGGAATCGAACCTGGGACCCTGGCGCTGTGAAGCCATTATGCGAACCACTGTGCTACCCATACTTTTGCCAATACTTGTCTGCTATCCTTTTTATAGGTACTATAGATTTGGTTTCCGTCACTGCTATTGGTAGGGAGCACACCGGATCCAATAAATGTTAGTTTGACTGAAAGATTGAGGGATTTTACAAAGTGAAATGACGAACGTCCAGAAACCCACCTGGTCCGCCAACTCTGCCCCACTCACCTACATGCAATTAAGCCACTTACACGCGCAGGTGTGCAGACTTGGGTGCGTCAGCCAAGGCTCTCTCACCTCGGAGTCAGAAAGATGTGGATTGCAGTCCCAATAATCCTGAGCGCAATATTTAGGCTGATATTGCAGTGCAGGACTGAGGGAGTGCTGCACTGTCAGAGGTGCTGTCTTTTGGCCAAGACATTTTCTCTCCTCCCTCGCATGCAAAAGATACCATGGCTGTGTTCCGAAGACGAGTTCTCCCCGGTGTCCTGCCAATGCTTATCCCTCAAAGAACAGCGATCAAACATCTGGTCATTATCATATTGTTGCTCACAATATGGCTGCCATGGTTCGTGCATTAGAACCGTGGCTTCACTTCATGAATACTTCATTGGTTGGAAGGCCTTCCCAGGTTATCCTGAAGTTATGAAAGGCATTATGGAAATGAAAATGCTTTCTTTCAGAAGGCGAAAGGGGGCCAGGAACTATCCAAAGTAGTTTTGATGCGAGGCACACTTTCACAACACATCAGGAATTAGCTTCCAGGCACTGTACTTGCTCCAGCTGCTGTATCAGGGCAGAAACAGTCCTGCTTACCTACTGCCTGATGGTGGAAGGAGAACCAGACCAGGCTGCAATTTACAAGCAGATTTTAACTGAAGCCGTATTACAATTGGCAGAAAATCTGCACAAAGATCCTTGCCCAATCAGAGGAATTGTTGTTAGGGCGGTAATTAAAAGTTAATTTCATCTCTGGTCATAGTTTCTCAGCTTCCAGCACGAGTGAACCCAAGGTGTTTGTGGATTCCCTCCCTTGTGACTGAAGGGAGAGGGACGAAGAGATGACAATCTATGGGATGCTTGCCCAACCTGGGTCAAGACTCGTGGAAAGAAACCTAGTTACGCAAGTCAAGGAATCCATCAATGCGTATGCAAGACGCTAACAAGTTAGTCAGTCCTGGTAAGCTTCTCATTCCTTCCCAACTCGATGAATTAAGATTATTCCTGGTGTCAGACTTGGTTCAGTGGCCAGCACTCTTGCATCTCAAATGGATGTGGGTTCAAGGCATTTGGGCAGCATGGTAGCATGGTGGTTAGCATAAATGCTTCACAGCTCCAGGGTCCCAGGTTCGATTCCCGGCTGGGTCACTGTCTGTGCGGAGTCTGCACGTCCTCCCCGTGTGTGTGTGGGTTTCCTCCGGGTGCTCCGGTTTCCTCCCACAGTCCAAAGATGTGCGGATTAGGTGGATTGGCCATGCTAAATTGCCCGTAGTGTCCTAAAAAAGTAAGGTTAAAGGGGGGGGGGGGGGGGGTTGGGTTACGGTGGATACGTGGGTTTGTGTAGGGTGATCATTGCTCGGCACAACATCGAGGGCTGAAGGGCCTGTTCTGTGCTGTACTGTTCTAAGGCCCACTCTGGTGATTTGAGTACATGACTAGCATTTCTGTGCGGAACTGAACGAATGCTTCACTGTTCGAAGTGACAGCCGGCAACGAGATGTTGAACCCCATCTTCCCTTTAAGGTGGATGTAAACTTTGCCTCGCTGATCGCCCAGAGGCGGGTTCTGCTGGGATGGTGATCTGCTGCTCTGCCCAGTGCCTCGGTCTGGTTGGGTGATCTTACGGAATTTCTACATCTAGAGAAGGGTTCTACCTGAGGCAGCAGCTATTCATTTGCTACATTAAAGAGCTAATCAGCTGTTAGGAGGGATGGGGACAGGTTACCTCTTAGTTCCCATTATCAGGGGAAGTGTGGTCACTTCCTCGGTGGGTTTTGTATAGTTAGTTCTGCTTTTACTAATACTGTACTTTGTAATATAAGTTTATCCATGTTGTTATTGTGTATTTTGGTTGTTATAAATGAAAACTCTTCAGTAAAATATTTTTAAAAGATAATAATAATCTTTATTATCACATTAACACTGCAATGAAATTACTGTGTAAAGCCCCCAGTCGCCACATTCTGGCGCCTGTTCAGGGACACGGAGGGAGAATTCAGAATGTCTAATTCACCTAACAAGCACGTCTTTCAGGACTTGTGGGAGGAAACCGGATCACCCGGAGGAAACCCACGCAGACACGGGGAGAACATGCAGACTCTGCACAGACAGTGACCCAAGCCAGGAATCAAACCTAGGACCCTGGAGCTGTGAAGCAACAGTGCTACCCACTGTGCTACCACGCTGCCCATGGATGTAAAGATCCTACATCCAACGAAGGGCTGGCATGTTTATTTTATAGAAATTTAGAGTACCCAATTATTATTTTTTTCCCGTTAAGGGGCAATTTAACGTGGCCAATTCACCACCAGGAACGTCACCATCTGCAAGACCCCTTCCAAATCACACACCATCCCGACTTGTAGCTTTATCCCCGTTCCTTCACTGTCACTGGGTCAAAATCCTGAAACTCTCTGCCGAACATCAATGTGGGTCTTTTGACATCAGATGGACTTGTGGGGGTTCAAGAAAGCAGCTCACCACCCTTCTCGAGGGCAATTAGGGATGGGAAACAAATGGTGGCCTTTCCAACAACAGTCACACCCAACAAAATAATAAAAAAAGCGTTCCGGCAAAGACTTATTTTCAAATCAGATCAGCAGGCTGTTGCTTGTTCAATGGAAGTAACAGTACATCACAAACTCCGCAGTTCGGCCACACTGCTGGCAATCTACATATTTTCAATTCATTACTAACACTCTTCAAATGTGTGGGACCGCTGAGAGTCTGGGAACGCTGGTGCAGTTAATGGTCCTGAATGTTCACAGGCAGGGGTGCCCTGATCTTCCACCATATCTTCAGTGGGACATCGTTTGCACATTCTCCCCGTGTCGGGCAGCACGGTAGCACAAGTGGATAGCACAATGGCTTCACAGTGCCAGGGTCCCAGGTTCGATTCCCGGCTTGGGTCACTGTCTGTGTGGAGTCTGCACATTCTCCCCGTGTCTGCGTGGGTTTCCTCTGGGTGCTCCGGTTTCCTCCCACAGTCCAAAGACGTGCTGGTTAGGCAGACTGGCCGTGATAAATTGCTCCTAAGTGACCAAAAGGGCTGCGCTCCGAAAGCTCGTGTTTGAAACAAACATGTTGGACTTTAACCTGGTGTTGTAAGACTTCTTACTGTGCTCACCCCAGTCCAACGCCGGCATCTCCACACCAAAAAGGTTGGGAGAGATTATTGGGTTACGGGAATAGGGTGGAAGTGAGGGCTTAAGTGGGTCGGTGCAGACTCGATGGGCTGAATGGCCTCCTTCAGCACTGTATGTTCAATGTGTCTGCGTGGGTTTCGCCCCCACAACCCAAAGAAGTGCCGGGTGGGTGGATTGGCCACGCTAAATTGCCCTTTAATTGGTTAAAAAAAAAAATTGGATACTCTAAACAAAAACATTTTTTTAAACTTCAGTGGGACCTCAAAGAAAAAAGTCGAAATGGTTGAAAACAACAAAACTGGGATCCCAGGCAAAACTGTGGTTGATAATTAGCAGTACTCCTCTGGTTATTCAGGGGCTGTTACTTAAAAAAATGATTTGTTCATAAGATGTGAGCATAGCTGGCAAGGGCAGTATTAGTTGCCCATTCCTAATTGCCCCCGAGAATGTGGTGGTGAACTGTATCCATGACCTACAGTCTGTGCAATGTAGATACACTCCAGCATGGTCAGGAAGGGAGTTTCAGGATTTTGGACCCGGTAACAGTGAAGGAACGGCAGACGATGTATTTCCCATTCAGGATGGTGTGTGACGTGGAGGAAGCTTGGAAGTGGTGGTGTTCCCTTGTGTCTGCAGCACGTGGCCTTCTAGGTGGTAGAGGTCATGGGTTCGGAAGTTGCTGAAGTAACCCTGCCACGGTGCAGCAGTGCATCTTGTATCTGGTGCACGCTGCTACCACTGTGCGCCGGCGGTGGTGGGAGTGAACATGGGAACATCGGAATTAGGAGCGGAAATAAGCAATTCCACCCTTAGAGCCTGCTCCGCCATTCGATCAAATCATGGCTGATCTCTTCCTGGTCTCAAATGAAATGAAAATCGCTTATTGTCACAAGTAGGCTTCAAATGAAGTTACCACGAAAAGCCACATTCCGGCACCTGTCCGGGGAGGCTGGTATGGGAATTAAACCATGCTGCTGGCCTGCCTTGGTCTGCTTTCAAAGCTAGCGATTTAGACCTGTGCTTAACCAGCCCCAGATCCACTTCACCCGCTAAATCCACCTCCCCCACCTGTTCCCCATATCCCTTTAACCTGTTTTTTTAAAAAATCAGAAATATTTCTATCTCCTTCCTGAAACCATTTAACGATTCAGACTCCACCGCAGTATAGGGCAGCGAGTTCCACAAATTCACCACCCTCTGCGAGAAGTAGTTCCTCCTCATCTCAGTTCTAAATCTACCACCTCTCAAAATATATCTGTGACCTTTCATTCTAGTGAATGGTTAAGGGGTTCCAATCAGATGGGCTACTTTGCCCTGGATGGTGTTGAGCTTTTGAATGCTATTTCTGTTCCATTAGGTTTCTCGTCAATGGAGACCCCGGCACCCAGAGGGTCTGGCACAATATTGAAAGGGTCCTGTGAAAATATTCTCCTTTTCCCTCTCCACAGATGCTGCAAATCTGAAACAGAGATGCTTCAAGCGTGGTCTGTTTTTGAATCAGATTTATAGCGATGACATTATTTTGCTGCTGTATTATTGATGGGCACAATTAGCTTTCAGGCAGGGCCAGAACCATGTAAACCTCACTCCTTCTCACAGCATTGAGAATTTGCAATTACATCCATCCATTCATCTGCACTTGAAATGGATACGAAGGAAGCATTTGCATAAACGCTCAATTGAATGGTTCTAAACTGGACCAAACTAATCATTTGTGCTGTCAGGGACATCAGCTCAGATTATCCCACAGTATTTCAATTTGGGAAATTTTCATTACCATCTCAATGTGAAGAAGAAATTCATCTGCTTGCTGCAGAAGATATTGCTCGAAATTAATTCAGGCATTGGGTTCAAACGCAAGCTGCAATGAAAGGAAACATCTGAGCAAATAGATCAATGTTCAACGGCTGCATGGTGCAAGTCAATAAGAGTCTTAATTGAATCATGCGATCAGCTTTATGGTTGCTTGTTCCAATAGACAATAAGAGTCCGCAAGTTTAATAAGAACTATGTTCTTGGTAAAAACGAGAAGCACTCAAGCATTTAATACTGGAGAAAATATTAAGTAACTGCAGCTTTCTCCCTCCTCCAGGAGCAGGAGGCAGTTTAAGCCAGGGTCTGATTGAATGGGGGGGGGGGGGGGGGGGAAACAGGTTCATGTGGAACAAACTATATTGTACCCTCGCAGGCCGAACGTGAAAATAAGATCTTGGATTCACACAGCGGTTTTCACAACCGCCAGCGTCTCAAAGCACTTTACACAGCCAAAGGAATACTCTTCAGTGTTGGCACTGTTGCAATGTCAGAAACACGGTAGCCAATTTGCAAACGGCCACAAACAGTGACGGTCAGATAATCGTTTTTTGCAATGCTGATCGAGGGACAAGTGATGGCCAAGACAGCGGGGATATCCCTTCCTTCGATATAGTTACATCCACCAGAGTAGGCTTAATGCCTCATCCAAAAGACAGCCCATCCAACGGTCCATCAACCCCACCCCCCACACACACACACCTGTACTACACCAGCCTTGACTTTACACTAGAGCGCCCGCCTTGACCTTTACACCAGAACGCCAGCCTTGACTTTACACTCAAGTCCTGGAGGGGGACTGGAACCCCAAACCAATGACACATTTCTTTCCATCTCTTGATCTGAAGTTGTAGGAGCTTGTTTTCCCCAGATGGAACACTGGTTAATTGCCAGTAGCTGTCAGCCCTGACAGACTGGTACTAAAGCCAGTTTAGAAGTCAGTCAGAGTTCTTTTATTCACCCTCGAGTTACCCTCTGAGGTAACTCTTGTGATTTCATGCATGGAATGCGAAAGTCTGACATTTCCCGTGTACAAAGAGGTTCTTGTGTTGCCAACTGAGCCCTGGCTGACACTAAAGTCAAACTGCAGCAAGATGGCAAGCCAGCTTACTCTAAATATAATCTGAAGAGTGCTCAACCTCGTAATGTTTTCAATTAGGGAATCTTCCTGCGAACACCAATTGGCATGTTGTCCAATCTGGCAAGTTCCAAATGTGGTATGGCTTCCTTTTTAATCTTCCAAGTGAGCCCCCCCCCCCGCCGGCCATCAAATGTAGTAGTAGATTTGGATGTAGGAGGTTCTTCGTTTTCTAGAGGATAGCGGAGGCAGCTGCTGGTCGCCTGGTGAATGCTGGTTTGCTGAGTTTCTTCATGTTTCTGGGGGACATTACAAGTGGTACCTTGCCACTCCATTCATTCGAGTTCCCCGGACCATGGATCTATATTGCCGTTGTTTCATTGTCGCTGGATCAAAATCTTGGAGCTCCCTTCCTAAGAGCATTGTGCATGTTCCTGCAGCAGAGACAGCAACTCAGCATCACCATCGTAAGAGCAATTCTGTTCGGACAATGAATGCTGGCCCAGCCAACAATGCCCACATCACGTAAACAAAAGAAAAAAATCAAAGCCAGATTATCCTGGACTGGTTTTGATCGCCTAAGGGAGGCTAGAGAGAAACCTCTCTGACTTGTTTTCTCAATTGCCGTGGGTTATTGATCTAGTTGGTCAGATCTTCCCAAGGAATTGTATGGTTAGAGATGGGAGGCGGTGATTGTGTATTGGCAATACCACGCCATCGAACAGGGCAACTGGACAAGCGGGCCTCTTCGTACACGGGAAATGTCAGACTTTCGCATTCCATGCATGAAATCACAAGAGTTACCTCAGAGGGTAACTCGAGGGTGACTAAAAGATCTCTGACTAACTTCTAACCTGGCTTTCGTACCAGTCAGTCAGGGCTGACAGCTACTGCTGGGCAATTAACCAGTGTTCCATCTGGGGAAAACAAGCTCCTACAACTTCAGATCGAGAGATGGAAAGAAATGTTACGGAAACGCAATATAAAAACGAAAACATTTGAAGAGAAAGTGAGGTCTTGCATGTGAGGGAGCGCGAGTGTCAGCATTGAAGGAATGCTGCACTGTCAGAGGGTCAGCTCTGAGGGAACTCTTCTTGGACAGTCCTTTACTGTCGAGGATGACTTCATAGAATCATAGATATCATAGAATTTACAGTGCAGAAGGAGGCCATTTGGCCCATCGAGTCTCCACAGGCTCTTGGAAAGAGCACTCTACCCAAGGTCAACACCTCCACCCTATCCCCATAACCCAGTAACCCCACCCAACACTAAGCACAATTTTGGACACGAAGGGCAATTTAGCATGGCCAATCCACCTAACCTGCACATCTTTGGACTGTGGGAGGAAACCGGAGCACCTGGAGGAAACCCACGCACACACGGGGAGGATGCTTCTTCTCCAGTTTGTGTGTTCCAAGGCGAGCGATTCCCATGTGTCAATGGGGATGATGCATTTACTTAGGGAGGCGCTCACAGTGTCCTTCGAACATAGAACATACAGTGCAGGAGGCCATTTGGCCCATCAAGTCTGCACCGACCCACTTAAACCCTCACTTCCACCCTATCCCCATAACCCGATAACCCCATCGAACCTTTTTGGTCACTAAGGGCAATTTATCATGGCCAATCCACCGACTCTGCACGTCTTTGGACTGTGGGAGGAAACCGGAGCACCCGGAGGAAACACACGCAGACACAGGGAGAATGTGCAGACTCCGCACAGACAGTGACCCAGTGGGGAATCGGGACCCTGCCGCTGTGAAGCCACAGCACTAGCCACGTGTGCTACTGCGCTGTCCTTGTAGCGTTTCCTCCGCTCTCCTCGTGATCGCTTGCCATTGCAGAGCTTGGAGTCAAGCACTTGTTTTGGGAGTCTTGTGTTGGGCATGCGGCCCGCCCATCACAGCTGGTCGAGTATGACCAGCGCTTCGACAGCACACTGTGGAAGGGTCAGTGGTGAGGAAGCATTCGACTGTCGGGAGGTCAGTGCCGAGGGTGTGCTGCACTGTCAGAGGGTCAGTACTGAGGGAGTGCTGCACTGTCAGAGGGTCAGTACTGAGGGAGTGCTGCTCTGTCAGAGGGTTAGTGCTGAGGGAGTGCTGCACTGTCAGAGGGTCAGCACTGAGGGAGTGCTGCACTGTCAGAGGGTCAGTACCGAGGGAGAGCTGCACTGTCAGAGAGTCAGTACTGAGGGTGCGCCGCACTGTCAGAGGGTCAGTACTGAGGGTGCGCTGCACTGTCAGAGGGTCAGTACTGAGGGAGTGCTGCACTGTTGGAGAGTCAGTACTGAGGGTGCGCCGCACTGTCAGAGGGTCAGTACTGAGGGAGTGCTGCACTGTTGGAGAGTCAGTACTGAGGGTGCGCTGCACTGTCAGAGGGTCAGTACTGAGGGAACGCTGCACTGTCAGAGGGTCAGTACCGAGAGAGTGCCGCATTGACAGAGGGTCAGTACTGAGGAAACGCTGCAGTGTCAGAGGGTCAGTACTGTGGGTGCGCTGCACTGTTGGAGAGTCAGTACTGAGGGAGTGCCGCACTGTCAGAGGGTCAGTACCGAGAGAGTGCCGCATTGACAGAGGGTCAGTACTGAGGAAACGCTGCAATGTCAGAGGGTCAGTACTGAGGCTGCACCACAGTGTCAGAGGGTCAGTACTGAGGCTGCACCACAGTGTCAGAGGGTCAGTACTGAGGTGCATTGCAGTGTCAGAGGGTCAGTACGGAGGCAGCGCTGCACAGTCGGAGGAAGAGTACACTTATGTCTCACATGCAAAGAATTTGTCAGATGTGCATCTACTGTTATGTAGCCAATATCCACAAGCAGCAGGAAGCCAAAGTTCTTAGTAACTTTGAACAGAAACTCTCTGATTCTATGAATAGTACCGTGGAATCTTTTCACAGGGGCCTGAAATACCGGCACCTTAGATGATCAGTTCATTTGAAGCAATTTTCAACTGGTTTTCCCAGATGTCAGTGGTGAAAAAGATTTATTGATCAATGTGGGGTCTCCAGGAATCTATGACTATCTCAAGACTCAAGGGAAGAATTTTCCAGAGGTTTTGTTAAATCTGCTTTAGTTGTTCGTGCCTCCCAGGAACTTGGGTGTTACAGGGTTGGGTCAGGACTTAATAGTTTGCAACCTGTGGCTCGCATCGGCTGGAAAACCGACTCTGCCTTTGTCTGTCCGTTTTTGCATGATCCTATCGAAGGAACGCCAAAGATGCAGCACTCCCCTGGCGAGTGGGATTTGACCTGTTGAGTCATCCAACAGCAGCGCCAACAGCAGAACCATATTGATGCACAGGATGACCTGTGTAGGTGAGTAATTTGGATTCTTACCCACTTAAGTGTCGAAACATTACGTGGGTGCAATTTTGAATGGCCTTGCTAAAATTCCTGCTGTAAATAAATGTAAAGCATCGAAGAATTGTAAATGTTACCATTAAAAACAGCACTTAAAGCAACATACTCCTTGATGTCACAGTGTAAATAAAATAGTTACTTACAGCCCAAGTATGCTGTGGTGTAGGGGATAGACTTGCAAATTTAGTCCAAGGACTGATGTAGACTTTCCCAAAATTACATCATCCTTGGTAAACGTTCGAAACAACATCTTGAAAAATAAATTGGGCATTGGCATCAAAGGCACTGGGGGCATCAGCGGTGGGACGGGTTGGGACGGGAAGAGTTTTACTCTATTTGAGGTTATTTGATCAAGGCTGGTCGAAGCAGCTCTCAATTAACCACTTGGCAGGGATAATAGCAGAACAAACATTCCGCAGAACATCCTTACTTCACTTGAATGTTTTGGTCAACCAAGTACTCTAAATTAAACAAACTGAGAGACACGGTGGCAGTGGTTGGCACTGCTGCCTCACTGGCACACGGGTTCAATTCCAGCCCGAGGTGACGATCTGTGCGGAGTCTGCACTTTCTCCGCATGCCTGCGTGGGTTTCCATCAGGTGCTCCAGTTTCGTCCCACAGTCCCAACGGTGTGCAGGTTAGGCGCATTGGTCACGCTAAATTGCCCTTTAGTGTCCAACGGTTAGGTGGGGTTACGGCAATAAGGCGGAAGAGTGGGCCTAGGTAGGGGTGCTCTTTCAGAAGGCTGGTGCAGACTCGATGGGCCGAATGGCCTCCTTCTGTACTGTAGGGATTGAATAATTCACAAATCAAAAGCAGAGGCCCTCACTTGGCTTTGTCATTTATTCCAAAGTTGAAACTTCATCGACGTATCTCAAATGAAGGTGGCCACTTTAAGCACCTCAATAAAACCTGGCTGAAGTGACCCCAGATCAATTAGGTATGGACATTAGGCCTTGCCACTCATGAATAAAAGAAGAATAAAATAAACTTTGAATTCAGCAAGCACGAACTGTGGTCCAGCAGAAGAATTAAACCCACTCTTATTGCTTTCCAAATATCACAAGGTAAATCTCTCCCTGCTTTGGCACCGATACAACTTTCCAGCATATTACATGTATAAACTATAAATCATGTCTAAATTACTTTACAAATTAAGTTGTGCTCATGTGTCCTGTTCAGTAGGATACTTGTTAGATAAGAATCTTGCATTTGATCTTTCAATTTAATGACACCTTTTCTCTGCCCAGTAAACAATAAGACTTCACCTGGATCCGATTAATCATCTGTAACTAATTTCCTCCACATACACATAGTTATAGGGCAGGAGAACAAGGAAGGCTTCTGATATAGCAGTCAGACAGGTCGTGCTTCTGAGCTAGCTGGTTTAGCTCAGTGGGCTAGACAGATGGCTTGTAATGGCGAACAAGGCCAGCAGCGCGGGTTCAATTCCCGTAGCCAGCTTACCCGAACAGGCGCCGGAATGTGGCGACTAGGGGCTTTTCACAGTAACTTCATACTGTTATAGTAACAATGAAAGGTTATGATGATGATCTCCTGCAACATGGGCGGCACGGTGACGCACTGTTGCCTCACGGCGCTGAGGGCCCGGGTTCGATCCCGGCTTTGGGTCACTGTCCGTGTGGAGTTTGCACATTCTCCCCGTGTCTGCGTGGGTTTCGCCCCTACCACCCAAAGATGTGCAGGGTAAGTGGATTGGCCATGCTAAATTGCCCCTTAATTGGAAAAAAAATAATTGGGTACTCTTTTTTAAAAAAAACTTTTAATGGTCTCCTGCAACAATGCTACAGCACAAAATTGATGAAAATTAATTTTCAGGATCTAAGCTTCTTCACCTATGAATGAATCTGATGAGGTGTATCTTGTTCAGAAAGGTGTGCTACAACATGGCACAGACAAAGTGCGAGTGGAGTGGGCGGGCGGGTAGTGGGGAGCAGACACAAAAAGAAAAATCACTGCAGACACCGAAAGCGTTAAATTCATAAGTAGCCTGAGAGTAGAGATTTCACACAGAATCACTTCAGATATATCGCTCACCAACTGAATGGCAATCATTAGCACAGTCTTCAGTGTGAACGCCCGGTCACACAGATCAAAGAGGTCCTCCAGACTTGGTCCCAACAGCTCCAGCACCATGGCATTATATTTACTACATGGTCCAAAGTAATAAACCTGAGGAACTCCTTCAGCTGAAAGGCAAAACAGAAGACGGCATTTACCAAAAATCCAAACTGACTTTTCAAAAATGCTTTAAATAATGTGTCATTAAAGAGATGTGATGTGTAGATGCCGGAGTGAGCACGGTAAGACGTCTTACAACACCAGGTTAAAGTAAAACAGGTTTGTTTTGAATCACTAGTTTTCGGAGCTCAGCTCCTTCCTCAGGTGAATGAAGAGGGAGGTTCCAGAAGCATATATATATATATATATAGACAAAATCACTGATGCAAGACAATACTTTGAATGCAAGTCTTTGCAGGTAATTAAGTCTTTACAGATTGAGCAGAAACTTATTGCCAAGTTCCGCACACATGAGTATGGCCTCAACCGGGACCTTGGATTCGTGTCTCATTACATTCACCCCCCACCAACTGGCCTGGGCTTGCGAAATCCTACCAACTGTCCTGACTTGAGACAATTCACACCTCTTTAACCTGTGATTATCCCTCTGTCCAGTCGCTCCATCTGGACCTGTAAAGACTTAATTACCTGCAAAGACTCGCATTCAAAGTAGCTTCTTGTGTCATTTACTTTGACTATATGTATGTTTCTGGAACCCACCTCTTCATTCACAAGTGCTCCGAAAGCTAGTGATTAGAAACAAACCTGTTGAACTTTAACCTGGTGTTGTAAGGCTTCTTACTGTGATCAAAGAGATAGTAAGGAGACTTATCCCATTCTCGAGTCAACTTTGAAAACTCCCTGCCCCACGTAGTCGAGGCACTGTTGTTTTGTTGTGAGCTTATGCAATGATTTCAATTTTATCCAGCATCGTGCTTTACCCTATAATCTTTCATTATTGGTTAATAATGGAGAATATATGAATGGATATCTGGAATATTCACCAGCTGTGGTATTAATTATAACAAAATCAACTCAATGACAGAGGTAACGGTCTTAACTCAAACTTTTAAAAATAAACCTGGACATGCCAAAGCTCAAAACTTTTCAAGTAGGTTCAGAAGGCAAAATTCACATTGACAGCTTAAAGTAGCACTGTCCTGGTAACACAACGCTGAGGTGAAGCAGAGTAATAACAGGCCGAATTAGTGCAAGATGGAACACATCAACTCCAAGTCACTCACATCCGCCTTCAACTTGGTCCTAAAGTAGAACCCAGAGTCGAGGCACCCGACAACAAGCTCTCATTTCTGCAGTCAGAGTTAGGATGGCAAGTAGTAGAAATAAAAGAGGGACAGAAAGGAGTGGAACCGTGAGAGAAAGACAGCGGACGATCGGGATGGTGGAGCACAAGTTGGCAGGCTGTGCTGCAAATTGGTGAGCGATCAAGGAGGGAAACATACCGTGATCCCAAAGAGCTCCGAATTTAAATCAACACTATTTGGACTGCATTCACCGTCCAAATAGTGTTGATTCAAATTCGGAGCTCATTGGGATCACGGTATGTTTTCCTCCTTGATCGCTCACCAATTTTCAGCATGCACAAAGCAAAACTGAAGCAATTTTAACTCTTGACTAATAGGTTTTCCTATTAATTTCACATTTTCATTGAATGGTGCCTGTTGGAGACATCGGCACCTTCTGATTCTCTGCTGAGCTTTGAATGGATTCAGGGAAAGGATTCTTTTCTCGCCTTCATGGCCCTCCCGATGGTTTGGGTGTAAGCAGTGGGCAGCTGGCACCCAATTCAAAAGTTCATTGTCCGCTTTAGAATCTAGTCAGCAATGGTGTGAAGCCAATTGGGGTGCAGATATTTCCATAGCGGAGTTACCCTCGCCAAATACCTGCCTATTTGCTGGTTTTACAGCAGGGGTCTTTCATCAGTTGGCTACTTTCCTCCCCCATCCTCAGCAGAGAGGAATTGAGCATAATTATAACATTCCAATTGCCCAGCCATGCCTAGGCAGAACAGAATTGCTCACGGAGCTTCCTGTCTGAATGACTTGGTCCATAGGAATCCGAATGAACGAGGCAAACCGTCGGATCGAGACAATTAATTTCACCCTCGGCTATGGACTTCAGATGGCCGAGGGCGGAAGAGGCGTTCAGAAGGCCCATTTTGGATTGCAGGACACTACTGTCAATTTAATTAGAGGGGACTATGAAAACATTTCTATGTAACAAGCAATTGGGATCTGGAAAGTGCTACCTTAGTGTGTGACAGAGGCACATTCGATCGTGACTTTCAAAAGGAATCAGAGTATCCGAAGAGTGGGGGGATGTGCGGGGAGGCAGGGAAAAGATGGGGGAGTGACACTAGCTGCGCTGCTCTCGCAGAGAGCCAGCACAGATAGGACGGGCCAAATGGCGGCCTCCTGCGCTGTAAACGTTCTATGATTCTATTCTTCCCGCCTGCCCTCTGCTTTTCCATTCTGGATGGTAAATTAACTGGGAGGGCTTGCCGTTGTCGTTTCCGGTGCCTGGGTTGATGGTCCGTCCGGTTTCTTGGCAACTGGCAAGTTTGTTTTTGCAGTGGCTGAATATAACCGAGTGGCTTCCCAGGCCATTTCCCAGGCCATTTCGAGGCAACCACACTGCTGCAGGTCTGGAGTCACATGTCGGCCAGACCAGGTAAGGATGGCAGATTTCCTTCCCTAAAAGACTTCAGTGAACCAGGTTTGTTTTTACGACCATCAACAATGGTTTATGGTCAACATTGGACGTTTATTTCCAGATTTTTATTGAATTCAAATTTCACTGGCTGGGCCTTTCTGTACATTGATGTGAGTTGTGCGCGAGGGAAGAAGGGCTTTGATTCCCCAAAGATTCGACTCGTCAGGCATGGCTGGGTCGACAGGACGTACACGTGCGGCAGACTGTATAGAACCACAGTTAGGCCACACTTGGAGTATAGTGTTCAATTCTGGTCGCCACACAACCAGAAGGATGTGGAGGCTTTAGAGAGGGTGCAGAAGAGATTTACCAGGATGTTGCCTGGTATGGAGGGCATTAGCTATGAGGAGCGGTTGAATAAACTTGGTTTGTTCGCACTGGAAAGGAGGTTGAGGGGGCGACCTGATAGAGGTCTACAAAATTATGAGGGGCATAGACAGAGTGGTTAGTCAGAGACTTTTTCCCAGGTTAGAGGGGTCAATTACTAGGGGGAATAGTTTTAAGGTGCGAGGGGCAAGGTTTAGAGGAGATGTACGAGGTAAGTTTTTTACACAGAGGGTAGTGGGTGCCTGGAACTCGCTGCCGGAGGAGGTGCTGGAAGCAGGGACGATAGTGACATTTAAGGGGCATCTTGACAAATACATCAATAGGATGGGAAGAGAGGGATACGGACCCCAGGAGTGTAGAAGATTTTAGTTTAGACGGGCAGCATGGTCAGCGCCGGCTTGGAGGGCCGAAGGGCCTGTGTTGTACTTTTTTTTGTTCTTTGTACTTGAGCACTGGGGATCAATAATCAAGTAAAGATTCCTCAGCTACCCTATGCAGAGTGTAAAGACCAACAATCATGTGCAAGCGTAACAAGGAAGTGGAGGAGATAACCTTTGCTGAAAGCTCGGTAACTCTAGAGCTCCGCTCAGCCTTGGCAACTGGCAGTCAGCCAGAGGGACAGATGCAATCATGACTGTTCCACATCTGTCACGATCTGATGACTGGGGTCAAGCTCCACTAAGTGTCTAATAGGCTGCTCAGTACACTCAGATTGAAAATTGAAACCTTGTTGGATTGAAAGGAGTGATTAATTTCAAGTGGAGCACATTTTCAAAGGGGCCTCCGCTGCGCTGTTGACGAGCGCACAGTGCTGGCGGTAGTACCACACGATGCTAAACAGGGTTTGACAT
Source organism: Scyliorhinus canicula (assembly GCF_902713615.1). Lineage (NCBI taxonomy): Eukaryota > Metazoa > Chordata > Chondrichthyes > Carcharhiniformes > Scyliorhinidae > Scyliorhinus > Scyliorhinus canicula. Next base: position 21,484,841 of record NC_052169.1, on the reverse strand, counting down.
GTCCGCTTTCATCCTGCGCCCCTCTACATTCAGGATTCAGGAAGGCTGACTGTAACATGAACTGCTTGTGCAGGCTCTTTACATGGGTAACAAGATTTCAAGGCTATCCGGGGTAGGCAGAATGTGGCGCATAGGCCACAATCAGATCAGCCATGATCTTATTGAATGGGCTCAAGGAGCCGCATAGCCGACTCCTACCTCATATGCTGATATGATTTGACTGGTTCCTCGAGTGATAAATAGCTGCAGTTGCGTTGGACTTAGGACATATCCTACAAAAACGCATTATTTTACTGATTCAATGGTCACATCAAACAACATCTTAGTTACAGAACAAAGAGATCTAGGGGTCCAGGTTTGTCGATAGTCTCGAAGGATCCAGACAGAGATCCCGAGAAGGCAATGCAGCAAATTCCCACAGGGAGGTGCAGGAGGGGAGGACTGCAAAGGGGAGCTTTGCACAGAAATAGGACCCCACATGCACCCGACAGGTTTACCAACGAGTCTCATGGAATGGGCGGGAACCCAGGTGGGGGAGGTAAAACGCAAGTGGGAAATGAGCTGGGTAATGAGCTGGAGGCAGGTCTATGGGAGGATCCTCTGAGTAGAGTCAACACGTCCTCATCATGTGCCAGGCTCAGCCTGATACAATTCAAGGTGGTTCACCGGGCACACACGACAGTGGCCCAGATGAGCAGGTTTTTTGGGGTGGAGGACAGGTGTGTGACGTGTGTGGGAGGGCTCGCAAATCATGTCCACATGTTCTGGGCATGCCCGAGGCTTGGGAGATTCTGGCGGGGATTTGCGGATGTCATGTCTACGGTGCTATAAAAGAGGGTGGCGCTGAGGCCAGAGGTGGCGATCTTTGGTAGACCCGGGAGTCCAGGGGACAAGAGAGGCTGACCTTTTAGTCTTTGGCTCCTTGGTAGCCCGGAGACAGATCCTATTATCGTGGAGGAACTCGGAGTCCCCGAAATCAGGGGTATGGGTTAGCGACATGGCTGGGTTTCTCAGGCTTGAGAAAATTAAGTTTGCGCTGAGAGGGTCAGGGTTCGACCGGAGGTGGCAGCCGTTTAGCGACTTCTTCGGGGAAAACTAAACTGTTAGCAGATACAATAGGGGAGGGAGGGGATTTAGTTTAGGCAGGATCAGCGAGAGGAGATGGGAGGGCACGGTAGCACAAGTGGATAGCACTGTGGCTTCACAGCGCCAGGGTCCCAGGTTCGATTCCCCGCTAGATCACTGCCTGTGCGAAGTCTGCACGTTCTCCCCGTGTCTGCGTGGGTTTCCTCCGGGTGCTCCGGTTTCCTCCCACAGTCCAAAGATGTGCAGGTTAGGTGAATTGCTCATGCTAAATTGCCCTTAGTGTCCAAAAAGGTGAGGTGGGGTTATTGGGCTATGGGGATAGGGTGGAAGTGAGGGCTTAAGTGGGTCGGTGCAGACTCGATGGGCTGAATGGCCTCCTTTTGCACTGTATGTTCTGTGTGTATAAGCCATGTTGGCTGTGTATGGTTGTTGGGTTTGGGGGGGGGGGGGGCATGTACTGAATTATGTTTACATTTGTATTTGTATCTTTTGTTGTTGTAAAATCATAAATGCCTTAATAAAATGTTTTTTTTTTAAAAAAGGTTTACCAACAAGTTTCAGACTGGAACAGGACTTGTACCAGTAAAAGGCTGCTTGCTAAAGGCTAACCAAAGAAAGGAGGTCGTACGGACACACACTCACTGTGCAGTGATTAATAACCATTCATCCTCTATGCTTATGATATGTAATCCAAGCACAGCTACATTCAGCTCCAGTAAATTAATTTGTATTGCTCTCGACTCAGTGGTACATATACCAGCGTGTCGTCAATACCCACCCAAATCCTGGGGCCACACAGTAAAGCAAGCCTAAAGAACAATTATCTTTAATTAGGTAAAGGTATCAATCTTACCGTGATTTTTATCTACTTCTTTTAAAGCGGCTTTCATATCATAAAGACTATGACATGGATTTACAGAAATAATTTTTGATGAACAGTAGAAAATTGCAACTTAATACTGAAGCTGAAGAGACGCCCATTAAGTTTTGCAGTTTTTGAACCACTTGACTAAATTACAGCCTTAAAACCACTAAAGATTCAGAATGCTGGCCACTAATTGTAGAAGTTTCAATGCACCAAGATTATCCACACAAGACCAAACAAAAAATGAGGATGGCCGAACCGAATTATCGAGCGATGCTCTGAAATCAGGGCTCTCCTGGGTTTTGCTCTGTCACACCATCATGACGCCAAATCCAACAGCAACCCGCTGCCTGGGATTACAACCTGCGTTTGGTACATGCTTTGGAATGTAGCGATGGTACATTTTGTAACCTCCTCCACAACCCTCCCCAACCTCTGTGCTCCTCCAATTCTGGCCTTTCACACATCCCTTATTTTTAAATTGCCCATCCGCTGAGCCTGCAGATCCCAGGCCTTAAACTCCGGAATTCCCTCCCTGAGCCTCTCGACCTTTCTCCCCTTGAAACCTCTTTAACCAACTTCTTGTCCATTAGATCCATTAATGCAGCTTGGTGTCAAATGTTGGTTGATAGCATTATTTAAATGGAGAAAGAATGCGGAAAGCTGCAGCACAAAGGGGGCTGGGGGGTCCTCGTCCACCAATCAGGAAAAACCAGCTCGTTCAGCAGGGAATAGGGTAGGTCAATGGAATGTTGCCCTTTATTTCAAAGGGAATGGAATGTAAAGATAAGGAAGTCCTGTTAAAACTATATACAAGGCACTAGTTAGACTGTGGAATACTATGAACAGTTACATAGAACACAGAACAGTACAGCACAGAACAGGCCCTTCGGCCTTCGATGTTGGGCCGAGCCTTGTCCAAAACCAAGATCAAGCTACCCCACTGCCTGTCACTCTGGTGTGCTCCATGTGCCTATCCAATAACTGCTTGAAAGTTCCTAAAGTGCCCGACTCCACTATCACAGCAGGCAGTCCATTCCACGCCCTAACCACTCTCTGAGTAAAGAACCTACCTCGGACATCCCTCCTATATCTCCCACCCTGAATCTTATATTAATGCCCCCTTGTAACAGCTACATCCACCCGAGGAAATAGTCTCTGAACGTCCACTCCATCTATCCCCCTCATCATCTTATAAACCTTTATTAAGTCACCACTCATCCTCCTTCGCTCCAATGAGAAAAGCCCTAGCTCCCTCAACCTTTACTCATAAGACCTACCCTCCAAACCAGGCAGCATCGTGGCAAATCTCCTTTGCACCCTTTCCAATGCTTCCACATCCTTCCTATAGTGAGGTGACCAGAACTGCACACCATACACCAAATGTGGTCTCACCAGGGTCCTGTACAGCTGCAGCATATCCCCACGGCTCTTAAACTCAAGCCCCTGTTAATAAACGCTAACACACTATAGGCCTTCTTCATGGCTCTATCCACTTGAGTGGCAACCTTCAGGGATCTGTGGACATGAACCCCAAGATCTCTCTGTTCCTCCACATTCCTCAGAACCTTGCCATAGACCCTGTAATCCACATTCAAATTTGTCCTACCAAAATGAATCACCTCACACTTATCAGGGTTAAACTCCATCTGCCATTTTTCGGCCCAGCTCTGCATCCTATCAATGTCTCTTTGCAGCCTACAACAGCCCTCCACCTCATCCACTACTCCATCAATCTTGGTGCCATCAGCAAATTTACTGACAACCCTTCAGCCCCCTCCTCCAATCTGGTCCCTTTACCTCAGGAAAGATATTCTGGCATGTGAGGCAGTCAAGAGAAGGTTCACTCAGTTGATCCCGGGTATGGATGGATTTTCTTATGAGGAGAGGTTGAGTAGGTTGGGCCTGTGCTGATTGGAGTTTAGAAGAACGAGGGGCGACCTTGTTCAGACATAGAGGATTCTCAGGGGGTTTGACAGGGTCGATGCTGAGAGGATCTTTCCCCTTGTGGGAGAGTCTGGGACCAGAGGGCACAATATCAGAGTAAAGAGGTCACCCATTTAAGACAGATGAGGAGGAATTTCTTCTCTCAGAGGGTAGTGAATCTGTGAAATCCATTATCGCAGAGGGCTGTAGAGGCTGGGTCGTTAAGTTTGTTTACGGCAGAGGTAGATTTTTAATCAGTGAGGGAATCGAGGGTTATGGGGATAAGGCAGGAAAGTGGAGTTGAGGATTATCACTTCAGATCAGTCATGATCTCACTGAATAGTGGAGCATACACGATCGGCCGAACGGCCTACTTCTGCTCCTACGTCTTATGGTCACTCCTTTGAATTGCCTTGGGATGTTTTATTACACAATCTGTTGCATACAAAGTACCGACTTATGGCGTCCAACTGAAAGGCTTGGGAAAGCAAACTAGAAATTGGAACTGTGGGATACCGTTTCAAAACAAGGGGCCTCTCATTGTAGGCCGTGATGAGAGAATTTTTTCTTCTCTCAGAGGCTCTATAATGCTTGGAACACTCTGCCCTGGGGAGTGATGGAGGGAAGGTCATTGGATATTTTTAAAGGTAGTCGCAGATAGATTCTTGACTTACGAGGGAGTCAAAGGTTCTTGGGAGGAGGCAGGAACACTGAGTTGAGGCTACAATCAAATCAGTCACGATCTTATTGGCTGATGGAGAAGGCGCAAGGGCTGAATGGCCAACTCCTGCTCCTAATTTGCAGGCTCATATATTCGTAGGTGTGGGCGACATGTGGCGCAGTGGATAGCACTAGGACTGCGGCGCTGAGGACCCGGGTTCAAATCCCGGCCCTGGGTCACGGTCCGTGTGGAGTTTGCATATTCTCCCCGTGTCTGCATGGGTTTCGCTCCCACAACCCAAAGATGTGCTGGTTAGGTGGATTGGCCACACTAAATTGCCCATTAATTGGAAAATAAAAAATAATTGGGTGTTCTAAATTTAAATATATATATATATTCGTGATAGTAGTTTTAAGCACTTATTAAAACCAAATATCTTTTTAAATTTCAGGTTCCTGAATAATACGGCACTACGGTTTAACTTGCTTGGGGAGGTGGCCTGCAGTGGAGAGCATATTCCCAATAGGCAGTCCTCTTCCCTTGCCGTGCCCACACGCCCGAAGAGAGGTTGGAGCAACAGACCAACACGCGAGGGGGAGGAAGGAGCAAACGACAGGAGGTTTGATTTATAAATTGGTGCAATTGCGTCGGAAATAGAATACTGCAATCTAGCAGTATTTGAAGTTCTGCTGCCCCATTCATTCTCAATCTCAAGGCGTGGGACAGAATATCTAACATTGATTTGCATTGTTTACAGCCGGCGTGAAAAAAGCAGATGCACAATCTGACAATCGTATTATCAAATCTCGTGGAACAAACCAACAAAGAAAAGCAAATTAAATTAAAGATATCCACACCCCATCCTCCAGTATCCCTAATTTAGGCCACTGCGAAATGTGTTAGCCAACCAGCACCGATATTTGCTTGATCAATTTTCTCTTCTTTTTGTTGCAAGGCCATCTGAAATTCTTTTAAAAACATACAAGGGAACAGATTTCCAGAACGATTCCTAATACTAAAACCAGATCTTCATTGCACTGTTATGATAGAAAGAGATTAGGAACTTAGATATAGAAATGGGGCCCAAGATGTAGCAGGAAATTTAGGGGTTAAAAAGACAGTAATTAGCACAGTTAGAGGGATACACCCATGGCCCGAGTTACCTTGTCCCATTCAGACTTAACCTCGTTAGTGAGAATTCACAAGATGTCCTAGTTCAGCCAGACTGATCCACTCGAGATCCGTTGTCATTCGGGACAACCTTGTTTGACCAACCAACAGCCATCAGAGTCTGATGACCTATTTGTCCATCTAGGGAAGGTTAGTTGCATATGAATGGCATAGCTCTGTTCCTTTGTATGAACAGGAGTGGGCAATCAGCCAAGATAGCGATAAGGGATTCAAGTCAGGACACCTCAGGGGAGAACCTTTGTTTGAGGGGGTGGGTGCAGCTTAGAGAGAAAGGTGATCCACTTAGTATGCACCCGTCAACCTTTCTACTAACATTTGCAACAAACAACAATCCATTTAAGTGTCAGCCCAGGAGTTGAAGGAATTGAAGAAGTTGCCACACTAAAAGGATGTCTTGCAGTGTTTGTGTGTGTGTGTGTGTGTGTGTGTGTGTGTGTGTGGGGTTGGGGGGGGGCTTTTTGGAAGCTGGTGACTTGGGGTAACAGTACGTGTCCTGTAGATTAAATCCCAAAGCAAGGAAAACAGAAGGAATGCTGTCGGGTTCAAAAATTCAGCACAACAGTGAATAACACCCGAGCTTTCGATATGTTTCTGTGTAAGTAACTGCCTTTGTTGCTAATGACTTGTGTTCATTTATTCAATATTCGGGCACACGGCCGCTGACAAAACAATGTAGAGCTTTGTAGGAGGGGTTTTGGCCAATACAGTTGCACAGATGGACCGTTTCATTCAGCAAGTACCATTATCCTATTATTTCTAACTCGACTGGGCACCAAAATTAACATCGTGGCAGCTTTGGAACCGTGCATCCTTAAACAGGACCCAATTTGGCCAAATTGATCTCATTCAGGACATTAAGCACAGGCTGAGGGTATTGATGACCTTCTCGACCTTGCCCCTCGCCCGAGGTGTGGTGACCCTCAGGTTACATCACCACAGGTCAGCTCTCTCCCCTCAAAGGGGAAAGCAGCCTATGGTCATCTGGAACTATGGCGACTTTACTTTATTATTAGCAACATAAATACTTTTATGAACACAAAGGCTTGGATGTCACAGGTGACAAGTTCTGAACTAGAGTAACTCAGTGTCAGAAATGAGCAAGCATTTGCTTTAATTCCTTCCGGTGTTACAACAGGAACGTAGGAGTTAGAGGAATAAGGAGGGCAGCCATTTGGCCCTTTAGACACACTGACATTTGTTGAGATCATAGTTGATTGGGGCCTCCCAACTCCACTTTTTAAAAAAAATATAAATTGTGTACCCAATTAATTTTTTCCAATTAAGAGCCAATTCAGCGTGGCCAATCCACCCACCCTGCACATCTTTGGGTTGTGGGGGCAAAACCCACGCAAACACGGGGAGAATGTGCAAACTCCACACGGACAGTAACCCAGAGCCGGGCTCGAACCCGGGACCTCAGCGGCTTTAGGCAGCAGTGCTAACCCACTGCGCCACCGTGTTTCCCCCAACTTTACTTTCCTGTCTGCCCCCCATAACCCTGGACCCTCTTGACTGTCAAGTCTAATAAGCCTTGAATAAATCCAGTGACACAGCCACCACTTCTTTCTGTGGAAGAGAGTTCCAGGACCATTTTAAATGGGAGACCTTTCATTTTCTTCTGACAGTGGGAAAGCTCCACTGTCCTGCACAGTGACCACAGGATCACATATAGAGATCCTCACAGATCTCACCAAAGTAGTCAGACGTCATAATATTGCTTGGAAACAAGACAATTAAATGCCTGAGCTTGTCCTCCTATCTGTGATGGGACTCTCAACCTCCCAGTGTCAACATTTTAAAACTAGGATGAAATGAGATCGCAAGAAAGAAGAACGAGGGGGAACGGAGTGGTTCCAGACCAGGAATAGGTGGCCTGTTCAGACTGTTGTCACTAATATCGCTCCAGAGGAGGTTAGCTATACTCAGTGCCTGTAAGGGAGTGCATGTCCACCTTACTCCCAGAGGATGGCATCGCAATGACGGTCGGCTTCAAAGAACAGTGGGCACAGATACTTGGCCAAAGGACACTATCAAGTACTGTCCATCACTTCAGTCTGAGGTATTTCCTGTGGATTTCCCTGATGGCTTTCAGAATAGAAGCATCTGTTGATTTTCACAACACGCACTCAACCCCTCAGGCACACAGCTCGAATGATGTCAGGCAGGACGACCTTTTGAAATCTCCCCTTTAATTAACTTATCTACATTTAGTCATGGCACAAAATGCTTAAAGAGCATAGAACACAGCCACACCTATTAATTCCCCTAAATTATGATGTTCAATTAAGTGGAAAAACAATTTTTTCTACCCTCCTATTCTAGTCTCTTGCATATTCCTAATTCTGATCAATCCTCTGTTGACAACCTTCAGCTGCTGATTCCAAACTTGAATAACTCTAAACGTCTCTCTCTGACTCGGCACGCCTCGAAACCTAGCTCCACTTGTCTGTTACAATCCAGCCAGCGACCAGCAACTTATTGTTTTAAGTGGCCAAAGTTTGAAACCCCCGTCGCCCATTAGGAGAATAAAGTCACAAGATTCCACGATTGTAAACAGACAAAATAAACTTTACTATCTCAACTCAGAAAAGTCAAACAATTCATGATATGAATTGGGTAGTATAGTGGTTAGCACTATGGCTTCACAGCTCCAGGGCCGCAGGTTCGATTCCCGGAATGGGTCTCTGCCTACGTGGGTTTCCTCCGGGTGCTCTGGTTTCCTCCCACAAGTCCCGAATTGACGTGTTATTTGGTGATTTGGACATTCTGAATTCTCCCTGTGTGTGACGACTAGGGAATTTTCAGTGGCTTAATTGCGGTGTTAATGTAAGCCTATTTGTGACAATAAATATTATGATGACTGCAACCTTCAGAATTAACATGAGGTAAATACGAATGAGCAGGCAAACTGTTGTCGAACACAGCAGACTGCACATTAAGTGACAGATGTGACCAAGACAGAGCCGATGGACTTCTCAGCAACCCACCCAGACATCAGTGACCGCGGCGAGTCGCAAGATCTCATTAAAACTGTCTCCCTCAGGAGGAATTCAATCTCTTGACTTTTGAATTCCTTCAAAAACTGTTCCAACTCCGAATACCTCAACGAACGCTCACCGGCCAATGGTGCAATCTCGCTTCTGACAAGGTATTTTATGGGATTCAAAAAGGTGCACTCAATCTCTAATCAGCCCATTGAGTCTGCACCGACCCACTTAAGCCCTCACTTCCACCCTATCCCCATAACCCAATAACCCCTCCTAACTTTTTTTTGGTCACTAAGGGCAATTTAGCACGGCCAATCCACCTAACCCGCACGTCTTTGGACTGTGGGAGGAAACCGGAGCATCCGGAGGAAACCCACGCAGACACGGGGAGAACGTGCAGACTCCGCACAGACAGTGACCCAGCGGGGAATCGAACCTGGGTCCCTGGTGCTGTGAAGCCACAGTGCTAGCCACGTGCACTACCCTGCTGCCCCAGTTCTCCAGCTGAGTAAGCCTGTTAGACTGAGTCCACCTCTTCTAATCTGACTCTATCAAACGAGCATGGGTAACTTTCTGAACTGCCATGTTCTGGCAGTATAGCTACCTTACCTTTACAACTTTAATATTCCCAGAAATACTTCTAAAATATTAACATGAACCATGAACTGCATACTAGACGTACGTCGTTCAATGTCCATATTTTGTAGCTCAGTGTCAAATTTAGTTTGGTAATACTCCTGTGAAGCACCTTGGGTTTTGTTTTTGAGTTAAAGGCGCTACATAAATGTAAATTGACGTTGTGGCTCTGAGTTTAACAAAAATGTTTTCGCCGAACAAAGGAGAGATCATCGATGGGATAATGATGGTGTAAACTTACACAGGTACGCTTGAACCTTTGATTCCTACAATCAAAGCACCTGCAGTGATCTGCTCTATTTGGCGTGACCGTGTTTCAGCTGAGGACATCCAAACATTCACTGCTCGTCAATGTAAAATTGTCCTGCGGATGAGGGCATTTCTAGGCTGAAGGTTTGTCTTACTCTGGTGGTGCCCTCCATTGCACAAACAACCCTGTGCTTTTGACTTCAAAAGAGAAAAAACTGGGGGGGGGGGGGGGGGGGGGGGGGGGGGGGGGGGGAGAGCGAGAGAGAAATGGGGGAGAGAGCGAGAGAGAAATGGGGGAGAGAGCGAGAGAGAAATGGGGGAGAGAGCGAGAGAGAAATGGGGGAGAGAGCGAGAGAGAAATGGGGGAGAGAGCGAGAGAGAAATGGGGGAGAGAGCGAGAGAGAAATGGGGGAGAGAGCGAGAGAGAAATGGGGGAGAGAGCGAGAGAGAAATGGGGGAGAGAGCGAGAGAGAAATGGGGGAGAGCGCGAGAGAAATGGGGGAAGAGATCGAGATAGAAACGGGGAAGAGATCGAGAGAGAAACGGGGAAGAGATCGAGAGAGAAACAGGGAAGAGATCGAGAGAGAAATGGGGGAAGAGATCGAGAGAGAAATGGGGGAAGAGATCGAGAGAGAAATGGGGGAAGAGATTGAGAGAGAAACGGGGAAGCGGTCGAGAGAGAAAAGGGAGGAGAGCGAGAGAATAAGGGGGAGAAGAGAGCAACAAAAGAGGGAGAGAACAAGAGACGGTGAGAGGCAGAGACAGAAAGAGACATAGATAGGGTTGAATTCAAGTCGATGACCATTGCTCAGAAACGAAGGCGCCTGACCAACGCTCTTCGACCGGAAAGGTGAACCAGCTGAGTTTGTCTCCCATGGATGCTGCCAGACGTGCCGAGTATTCAGCATTTTCTGGGCTTTTAAAAAAGTGCACTTTTAGTTGCTCTGTGTCAGTGTTATAACCCTGCTGCTGAAAACAGAACGCTCCTGAACATTGTCTTTCCCGCCTCTCCATGCACATACTGTGGCTGTCCTTGAATCAAAAACAATTTGGTGTAAATTGTGCCACACAGTAACCATAGCAAGTGTTCCCCAACAGGAAGCTTCAAATTACAGTAATCGTGACCGAGTCGTAAATACTACCTGATGCAATATTGGGAGGTAGTATAATAAGTCATTTAAACTTCAATAAAACAAAGTAACATAGCTTCTGCACCATAAGTATGCTCACACAGTAAAATAACAAAGTATTTGGCAAGTTACCACAAGAAACTGGTTCCCAATTATTTTTTTTAAATAATGGGCCGGGGCGGGGGTCATGTGATGCGAGGGTGGGAGCAGCAGCATTTTCGTGAGCTCTGGCATAAATCATCTTTTAATCCTTTAAAATCCTGATGAACAACCCATAATTATTTGTTCCTGGTGCACATATCCTGTTCCATGTTCCTGGAAGTTCCTGGCTAGATTTTGCCAAGGGGGAGCCAAGTCAAAAGGTCCTTGTTCACTCGAGGCGGCTGGGTGCGGCGTAGCCTGCTGCGGGGTTTTTAGACGGAGAGCGAGCTCGAGCTTCGGTGATGCTGTGGGTGTAATGATGGCGGTGTTGTGAATGATCTGTGGACGGCGTCTCAACTCATTGGCACAAGTTGTTGGTGCTCACATTGATGAACTGCAAGATATCCTTGAGAGTGGATGAAGCGGATTAGAGAATCCTGTCAGTCTCCGTGACTCACCTTCAGTCCTTGGAAATCCCGTTGCATGTTGAATATCCGAGGCGATTCGGGGAGGTGGGGCCAGACAGGGAGCGCTCGTTCTCCCAGTCTTCCGAGGGGAGCCGAGGGCGCGCTCCCACCGAATGAGAGCTGGCTGCCATGCTTTCACAAGCAAGACTTGACGACTGGGCGTTGAGTTCGACGGGACACATTGTACCCGGTCTCAGACGCCGACTACTGATCTTGCGTTGCCTTGTCCTCTGTGTTCGCTGAGGAGGATTGGAGGCAGCTGGACCTCAACTCCCGCTGGGCTTCTCACTAACTGGGCACCAGGGAGACGGCGCGGGGGCTTCGGAGAAATCGGAGTGATCTGAAAACTGCTCGACAATCCTGTCATGGTTTTGTCATTTCCAAGCTCTGTGGATGGTGATATTATTCTGCAGTTCATCAATAATCCCGAACTTTATTCCCTTCTGATTATGCCACTGATTTTGTGTTATTACCTTTTATCCTGGCACGGGTGCACGATATCCGAGCAGAGGCATCCTGTGACCCTGAGCTCTTAATAGTATCTGTTTATCAAGCAATGGTCGGTGCAATGGGAGCTGCCGACCGCAATGATTACAACCTGCACCACACCAACGGTACGAGTATTTGCTGTTTTTTTTCTGTACAAACGTGTGGAATAAGGGTCGCTCCGAACTGTGCTGGACTTTGGGGAATTGTTGCTTCTTGTGAATATGTTCACAATATCCTCTTAAAACTAGTAGGTTCACAAATTTCTTTCTGGCCTTCTTTCATTATTTCGGGTTGGGTGGATTTCTGCTAAAGTACAGGCAGGTCTTGTACCCGATAAAAAGACATCAATGTGTTATTGATGCCTCCGGTATAACTGGAGCTGGAGGAGATATGTTTTGGTGCACGGCCAAACATGGTGTGAAAATCTTATCCTACATTTTTCTTGGCTGCGCGAGCATTCGCTACATGTGAAAGTGTGCACCATTTTATCATGCTTTATGGCTTTACCCTCTTCTCCCTCATTCTCTAGTTCATCTGTTGATATATACGGTTGGCACCAAGTTTAGGGATCTGAGTGCACGACCAGGGACTCTGTCAGGACCCGTTGCTTTCAGTGGGTTCACTTTCCAAGAAGGCCGATCGAACTTCTGAGGCTGTGGCGCTAAGTATGGATGTGTCCGAGGTTGTTGGGGCAAGTGACATTGGTTCAAAACGAGCGTAGAATGCATTGAGCTCATCGGGGAGGAGTGCTGTGTTGCCGGAGATTCTATTTGGCTTCGCTTTGCAGCCCGTGATATTGTGTAAGTTTTCGCAGAGGCGCTGCACGGCGAGGCTTCACGGAAAGGCTCCGCACGGCGGCTCCCTGGAGAGGTTTAGGAGGGAATCCCAAGCAGCTGAAGCAGACACGGCCGCTAATGGCCTAACAGTTCAATCGGGGTTGCATGCGAGGCCTGAAGTGGAGGAGTGCAGATCTCGAAGAGGGTTCCAGGACTGGAGGTGGTATCGGAGAAAGGGAGAAGTGAGGCCAGGGAGCAACATGAGAAGACGGGTGAAGAATTTTCAAATTGAGGGACTGCCAGCCCGGGAGCCAACATCGGTCGAAGAACGGAGAGAGGAGAAACAACAAACATATTGAAACTGGTTAAGTGTTTCAACGTTCCATTATCTGTAGTATGTGCCTATCTACGTTGATATGTGTATCATGGGCAAGCCATGTTATATAATATTAATTAAAAGACACTCAACAATTAGAGCACCATTTCTGGTCCCTTGGGAATAGGCGCAAGGGGCTTGCATCTGTATTTGTAGATACATCTTAAAACCACTGGTCTGGTATCTATCGCTGATCAGAACTTGGCAAATAATTCTGCACTAATTCTGGTAAAGCAGGTGTCAATCTTATTTGTTCACATTTTCACCAGGAGTTTGCAGAATTTTTAAAAATCATACGCTAAAGGACAAAGAAAACCTCAAAGAAATCCACACCCACGAAGGACTTGAAAGCTGCCCTCAGACATACTTTGTACAATTCAAATATAAAATCGATGCCAGAAACACAGGGATAGGAACGGAAGAGAATGCACATAATAGACTCTTGCGTGAGGCGTAAAGAGAGGGAGGAGATACCATATCCTCTAAAAGAAAAATACCTTCCTTTAAAGTGTGAATTGTGCATTTCACATCGTTTCCAGCATGGCTACTTTATAGTAACCCCAAAATAAATGGAGCAGATCTTTTAAAAAAATAAATTTAGCGTACCCAATTGATTTTTTTTCCAATTAAGGGGCAATTTAGCGTGGCCAATCCACCTACCCTGCACATCTTTGGGTTGTAGGCGTCTTGTTATGCTCTTGGCATAGAATAAGCTGCTTCCTTGATGTGCACTCTGACAAAGGAAGGTTCAGACATGGAGATAACTTCAACACGTTTATTGAACTATTTACAATTCTCCTACTCGGGTTCGCCACCACTGTTAATCTCATAGAATTTACAGTGCAGAAGGAGGCCATTCGGCCCATCGAGTCTGCACCGGCTCTTGGAAAGAGCACCCTACCCAAGGTCAACACCTCCACCCTATCCCCATAACCCAGTAACCCCACCCAACACTAAAGGCAATTTTGGACACTAAGGGCAATTTATCATGGCCAATCCACCTAACCTGCACATCTTTGGTCTGTGGGAGGAAACCGGAGCACCCGGAGGAAACCCACGCACACACGGGGAGGATGTGCAGACTCCACACAGACAGTGACTCAAGCCGGAATCAAACCTGGGACCCTGGAGCTGTGAAGCAATTGTGCTTACCACAAGGCTACCGTGCTGCCCCTTCTATAGCTACTCAGACTGACAAACCAGTCTGCTACAATCCACGTGGTGGGTGTGATATTGAATCAACCCCGTGTCTGTACTCAGTGTCTCCACTGGAAAGAGGAAGATCATGTGTGTTGTGTCCTTTATATATGGGTTGGTGTAATGCCCTCCTGTGGTAGTGTCACCTCTGTGTGTATCATGAATGCCCATTGGTTGTGTCCTATCTTACTGACCTATTGGTTGAGTGTCTGTGTGTCATGTCTCTGGTGCTCTCTCTAGTGTCTGGCTAGTCTACGTGTACTTACATTAACCCCTTGTGTATTTACAGTGATGCATATCACCACAGGGGTGAAACCCATGCAAACACAGGGTGAATATGCAAACTCCACACGAACAGTGACCCAGGGCCGGTATCGAACCTGGGACCTCGGTGCAGTGAGGCTACAGTGCTAACCACTGCACCACCGTGCTGTCCAATGGAACAGATCTTCGAACACTGCATACATAAGTTTATTTTGTTACATTTTCTACTCTGATAGGCAACTATCGCTATGATTCCCAAGTTAATTCCGAAAAACAGCATTACCATAAGTGTTTTTTTCTTGAGATCATCAACTGATGTGGATGATTGGATTGGGTTTGTTTATTATCACGTGTGCCGAGGTACAGTGAAAAATATTTTTCTGCGAGAAAATAGTGACAGATTTAGAGCTGGAGTTATGGAGCACTTTGTCATCTGGGCCTTCCGCGGAACAACCCTGGTTAACTGCAAAGACCCGGATTTGATTCCAGCCTTGGGTGACTGTGCGGAGTTTTCGCTTCCTCTCCATGTCTGCGTGGGTTTCCTCCGGGTGCTCCGGTTTCCTCCCACAGTCCAAAGATGTGCAGGTTAGGTGGATTGGCCATGATAAATTGCCGTTTAGAATAGAATAGAATAGAACAGTACAGCACAGAACAGGCCCTTCGGCCCTCGATGTTGTGCCGAGCAATGATCACCCTACTCAAACCCACGTATCCACCCTATACCCGTAACCCAACAACTCTCTTCCCCCCCCCCCCCCCCCAACCTTACTTTTTAGGACACTACGGGCAATTTAGCATGGCCAATCCACCTAACCCGCACATCTTTGGACTGTGGGAGGAAACCAGAGCACCCGGAGGAAACCCACGCACACACGGGGAGGACGTGCAGACTCCACACAGACAGTGACCCAGCCGGGAACCGAACCTGGGACCCTGGAGCTGTGAAGCATTTATGATAACCACCATGCTACCGTGCTGCCGAAGATGTGCAGATTGGGTTACGGGGATGAGATGGGGTGGGGAACGGACCTCGGTAGAGTGCTCTTTGGAAGGGCCGGTGTAGACTCGATGGGCCGTCTGCACTTTAGGGATTCTATGATTCAAACCGGGGATCAGATATACATATTACTCTGTATAACTGAATCTGCTAATACGCTATGGCTTGACTTCTAAATCTATATACTAAAGTCTCCTTCGCAAAGCAGCAATGGCATCCATTTGCTTCAAGTGGAAGTTAAGGGTAGTGCGACAGTGGTCATCAGCCAAGAGGACTGGCATGGGGGAGGCAGTGTCCCAACACTGGTCAGCTTGCTTTCCAGCCCAAATTGCTCAGGAACAATTTAAATTTCAAGATGGACAAAGCCAATTTCCAATTGATTTAAAAATAAATCAAACCGGAGTTACAGCATCGGATCGTGCATTCACTCCTGCAGATATTAGCTGACTGACGTGGCTCCATCTGGCAGTTAAAATCCTTCAATGACGCGAGGTAGGCATCGCCAAATTCTGTGCCAAAGTTCAGAATTACCTTTATGCTTTTGTAACACATTTTCCATTGCAGATGTTTGTTGAGCAAACATGTTCCGAGTGCGAGGTGTGGCTCAGTCGGTAGCCCTCCTGCTTGCGAACCACAAGCCTCCAGGTGCAAATCCCATTCCGGGGCTCGAGAGCGAAAATCCAATGCATTACTGGTGAGACATTAAACTGAGGCCTACGGCACTATTTAACCAAAACAAGAACTGGGAGGGAGGGGATTCTCCCCAGTGCCCTGGTCAAAACCCTTCATCAACATCGCAAAAAGTGTTAGGCTCTGTGTATATGGGCTACAATGTTTCCAGATTACAACCGTGACTAAAATCAAAACTACATTATAATAACAAAGTATTGCAGATGCTGGAAATTTGAAATTAACACAGCAAATGCTGGTTAAACACAGTCAGCCTGGCAGCATCTGTGGGGAGAGAAACAGAGCGAACATTGAGGGAAGAGGAGTCACGCGGACTCCAAACGTTAACTGTGTGCAGCACAGGGCTAAATCGCTGGCTTCGAAAGCAGGCCAAGGCCGGCCAGCAGCACGGTTCGATTCCCGCACCAGCCTCCCCGAACAGGCGCCGGAATGTGGCGACTAGGGGCTTTTCACAGTAACTTCATTTGAAGCCTACTTGTGACAATAAATGATTTTCATTTCATTTCTCTCCACAGATGCTGGCAGACCTGCTGAGTTTATCCAGGTTTTCTTTTGTTTCCAAAGTATTTTATTGGCTGTAAAGTGCTCCGAGGGTCGTGAAAGACACTATTTAAATGTCTGGCAGTCTTATTAGCACAAGCTATTTGTAGGGGACCAGTTGGATTCAAAGATGATTTCTGTTCACTCCAGTGACCTGATCATCCATTTGAAAGCCCAAAAAACAGAGTAAACGCTATATGAGCTTGAAAAGCTTCGCTGAACTGCCCCACTTTAATCTGCCCCTTTTTCCAGGTGCGTGGCAAGCCCTACAACGCAGCTGTCAGTGTTTCACAATTTAATTCCAGCAATAAAGTAATTTAGAATACCAAAGCCTCTTAAGCTCACTCATTAGACCTTAAAATATAACGGATAAATTTGTGATAAAGCCCTAATGTTGGCTCTCCCGTGCGAATGTCATTTCGATCAAATATAAGGATTGCTTTGGCAACGGCAAATCATGCTAGCAGTTGCTGCCAGCACAAAAACAGGCCAGCTAACAAGGTAGCAACAACTTGCATTTATATAGAACCCTCGAGGTAATGAAATATCCTAGACGTTTTGTTGCCGACCATAATTTGACAATGAGCCCCATAAGCCGATGTTACGCCCGGTGACAAAAAGATCAGTTTAAAGAAAATCATAGAGGGGGGGATTTGAAATGCAGAGAGATTTGGGGAGGCGGCTCCAGAACTTCACGTCTAAACAGCTGAAGGCATGGCCCCAATGGTGAAGCGATAAATACTTGGGATGCGCAAGAGGTCAAAATTGGGGCAATCGCAGAGTTTTCAGGACTACTGAAGGTTATATAGAACATACAATGCAGAAGGAGGCCATGCAGAAGGAGGCCATTCAGCCCATCGAGTCTGTACTGACCCACTTAAGCTTTCACTCCCACCCTATCCCCGTAACCCAATAACCTTTTGGACACTAAGGGCAATTTAGCATGGCCAATCCACTTAACCTGCACGTCTTTGGACTGTGGGAGGAAACCGGAGCACCCGGAGGAAACCCACGCACACATGGGGAGAACATGCAGACTCCGCACAGAGTGACCCAGCGGGGAATCGAACCTGGGACCCTGGCGCTGTGAAGCCATAGTGCTTCACAGAAGTGCATAGAAACATGGAGACTAGGAGCAGGGAGGCCATTCGGCCCTTCGAGCCTGCTCCACCATTCAGTATGATTATGGCTGATCCTCTACCTCAATGCAATATTCCAACTTACTCTCCATGTCCCTTGGCGCCGTTAAACTGCAAAAAAAGTATTCATCTCTTTCTTCAATACATTGTGCCTCCATCTCAACAGCCTTCTGTGGGAGAGAATTCCACCGGTTCACCACCCTTTGAGCCAAGAAAGCTTTCCCCTACACAGTAACACACACACACAGTCACAGTCACACACACAGTCACACACACAGTCACACACACAGTCACACACACAGTCACACACACAGTCACACACACAGTCACACACACAGTCACACACACAGTCACACACACAGTCACACACACAGTCACACACACAGTCACACACACAGTCACACACACAGTCACACACACAGTCACACACACAGTCACACACACAGTCACACACACCATTAGTGTCAGTGAAGAAAGGACTTTATTTTTATTTTTCATTTTTATAAATTTAGAGTACCCAATTCATTTTTTCCAATTAAGGGGCAATCCACCTACCTTGCACATCTTTGGGTTGTGGGGGCGAAACCCACGCAAACACGGGGAGAATGTGCAAACTCCACACGGACAGTGACCCAGAGCCGGGATTGAACCTGGGACCTCGGCGCCGTGAGGCAGCAGGGCTAACCTTCTGCGCCACCGTGCTGCCCAAGAAAGGACTTTATAATCTTCCCTAAGAGAACACCTCAATCCAACCCAAAAATGGACCATGCCGAAATGTCCATGGGCCTATTCCTACCATCCACAGTACCTCTCTGAACAGAGCGTTCCAATTCATGCCCAGTTTGGGGTACATTTTGTTGTACATTGTGGCCCCAGAAAATGTATAGGAACATCACAGCCGGTTATTCCTTCATTTTACTTATAGTCAAATACACATTCATTTTACTTACATCGGCTGGATTTGGACTCTGGTCCGAAAATTGAAAGAAAGATTGGCAACACACCGTGTTTATGCAGAATGCAACAATAAATGCTCACGGTTCATTGGTCGTGACTGCCCTGATAGCACTTGTTGCTGTGTTTGGTTCATGATGGAACAGAGACAGCACTCCATGTGTGTGCGTGGGTCTCACCCTCACAACCCAAAAGGATGTGCAGAGCAGGTTAATTGGCCACACTAAATTGCTCCTTCATTGGAAAGAAAAGAATTGGGTACATTAAATGTTTTAAAAGACAGCACAGTGGTTAGCACTGCAGCCTAACAGTGCTAGGGACCCGGGTTCAATTCTGGCCTTGAATGACTGTCTATGTGGAGTGTGCACATTCTCCCTATAAAAGCAAATTACTGCGGATGCTGGAATCTGAAACCAAACGAGAAAATGCTGGAAAATCTCAGCAGGTCTGGCAGCATCTGTAGGGAGAGAAAAGAGCTAACGTTTCGCTTCCGGATGATCCTTTGTCAAAGCTTTGACAAATAGTCATCTGGACACGAAACATTAGCTCTTTTCTCTCCCTACAGATACTGCCAGACATTTTCTCTTGACTTGGATTGGATTTGTTTATTGTCACGTGTACCGAGGTACAGTGAAAAGTATTTTTCTGCGAGCAGCTCAACAGATCATTAAGTACATGGGAAGAAAAGGGAATAAAAGAAAAAACATAATAGGGCAACACAAGGTACACAATGTAACTACATAGACACCGGCATCGGATGAAGCAGACAGGCTGTACTGTTAATGAGGTCAGTCCATAAGAGCGTCATTTAGGAGTCTGGTAACAATGGGGGAGAAGTTGTTTTTGAGTCTGTTTGTGTGTGTTCTCAGACTTCTGTATCTCCTGCCCGATGGAAGAAGTTGGAAGAGTGAGTAAGCCGGGTGGGAGGGGTCTTTGATTATGCTGCCCGCTTTCCCCAGGCAGCGGGAGGTGTAGATGGAGTCAATGGATGGGAAGCCGGTTCGTGTGATGGACTGGGCTGTGTTCACGACTCTCTGAAGTTTCTTGCGGTCCTGGGCCAAGCAGTTGCCATACCAGGCTATGATGCAACCAGATAGGATGCTTTCTATGGTGCATCTGTAAAAGTTGGTACGGGTTAATGTGGACATGTCAAATTTCCTTAGTTTCCTGAGGAAGTATAGGCGCTGTTGTGCTTTCTTGGTGGTAGCTTCGACATGGGTGCACATTCTCCTAGTGTCAGCTTGGGTTTCCTCTGGATGCTCTTGTTTCCTCCCATGGTCCAAAGATGTGCAGATTAGGCGGATTGGCCATGCTAAATTGCCCCGAAGTGTCCAAGATAATGGGGATCGAGTGGGGGAGTGGGCTTAGGTAGGGTGTTCTTTCAGAGGGTTGGTGGGACTTGATGGGCCGAATGGCCTCCTTCTGCACTGTGGGGTTTCTATGAACATGCCATCAGCCTTGGCTCAGATCAGGGAAGTCCTCAGAGTGCCCTCGCCAACATTTAACTCTCAACTAACACCCTCAAACAAATTAGATAATTATTCTCTCATTGTGGACAAACTGGCTGTTGTTTGCCGGCAAAAAAAACAGTGCCCACGGCCTGTCATGAGTTACTGTTAGTCAAAGATATAGAGGCGACAGGATAGGACAGATAACCTCAGAAGTAATTGTATTTCCCATGGTTACCTCCTCTACCTTAATACAGCCTAATGTCATAGTGAGTGCAAGTTTGCACAGAATAGGCTTGCTATTATGGTATCTATGGCTACTATTTAAAAAAAGTTTCAACAAACGCAGAACTAAATTCAACAGTATCCTTACAAATCTTATTTATGCATTCAATGCATTCTGCACACCTGGGAAGACATCATCGCTGCAATATCATGCACCTTGGGGCAACTGAGAGTATCAACTTCTACCAAAGCCAAAGATCACAAAGCTCAATCAAAATGTTATTTCACAATCCCAGTGTAGGCAAAGTGATCGAAAACATTCAGCTGGGTTTTGCAGCAGCCCAGGTCTGTAAATTTGTTCTCCATCCTGATCATTAATTGATCAGGCCGGTCCAAATCTCTTCAGTACGAAGGTTCTACACGATCCTCACACATGAAAGGCTCTGGTTTCTTCATTGCTTTGCTGGTATCGTGGCTAAAAATAAACAGCCACGATCTTATCAAATGGCGGAGCAAGTTTGAGGGCTGAATGGCCTACTTTTAAAAAAAAAAAATACATTTAGAGTACCCAATTTCCAAAAGACAGGTAAAGACATAGATCATAGAATTTACAGTGCAGAAGGAGGCCATTCGGCCCATCGAGTCTGCACCAGCTCTTGGAAAGAGCACCCTACCCAAGGTTAACACCTCCACCCTATCCCCTATAACCCAGTAACCCCACCCAACACTAAGGGCAATTTTGGACACTAAGGGCAATTTATCATGGCCAATCCACCTAACCCGCACATCTTTGGACTGTGGGAGGAAACCGGAGCACCCGGAGGAAACCCACGCACACACGGGGAGGATGTGCAGACTCCGCACAGACAGTGACCCAGCCGGGAATCGAACCTGGGACCCTGGAGCTGTTAAGCGATTGTGCTATCCACAATGCTACCGGCGATAGAATTCCTACAGTGCAAGAGAAGTCCATTTGGCCCGTTGAATCTGCATTGACCGACTGAAAGACCCTGCCTAGGTCCATTATCTGCCCTATTCCTATAACCCCATAACTCGAGATCTTTGGACACCAAGTGGCAATTTAGCTTGACCAATCGACCCAACTTGCACATTTCTAGTCTGTGGGAGGAAACCGGAGCACACGGAGGAAACCCATGCAGGCACGGGGAGAAAGTGCAGACTCCGTGCAGACAGTCACCCAAGGCCAGAATTGAACCTGGGTCCCCTGATGCCGTGAGGCAGCAGTGCTGTTTGTTTTTTTAAAAAAAAGAGCACCTTACCTAGGCCCACTTCCACACTCTATCCCCGTAACCCCACCTAACCTGCACATCTTTGGACTGTGGGAGGAAACCGGAGCACCCGGAGGAAACCCACTCAGACACGGGGAGAACGTGCCAACTCCACAGTGACCCACGGCCAGAATTGAACCCCTGCGCTGTGATGCAGCAGTGCTAACCACTGTGTCACCTCATGCTGAGAAAACATTGATGCAATGTGCTTCACAGCAGCCACTGAAATACAATTCCTATATACGCTCATTTAAAAGTTAACCACGTTTTTCGGGAAAACTTTAAGGGTCGGCTTTGGGCACAAACAATATTTGAGGGCTCGAGATACATGCTTGATTGAGGCCCACACGGCATGGAACAAAAAAAAAGCCAGTTAAAAAATATTGAGCGAAATGCAAAAAATAAAAATGACATCACTTTGTCGACTAAAATTCATAGATTTCCACCTGTCAGCAATCGTTACTCCCTCTTCTGTCACACAATAAGATTGCACCATTTATTTTCATCTTTTGAACAAACTTTTCTTTTTTGCCTCTCACCCTCCTCCATCAAACGCAGAGTTCCCCTGCGACAATTTTTGTGATTTTAGTTTTCTAAACATCTCCAAGATTATAACTGGGCTCCGAAAGGTTTCAGCTTCGATGGCTGAAAAACTACAATCGATTTTTACGTGAGGCACTGCGAATAATTCCGACCTTGTGAGCCAGAAATCTTGGGCTTACTTTTAAAACGGAACCGACTTTCACACGGGTATACACCGCATTATATTGCCTTCTTTACAATTTACATTGAAACCTGTTCTGCCAGGTGGATTAGCTCAGTGCTTGGATACCATGAGCTCATCTGCTGCTCAAGGATAAGCAACGCAATTCAAGCAGGAGAGGGAAATGGAATTTACCCCTGTAGGCAAAGATGGTGCCGGAGCGAGGCGACTCTCTGCAAACTCTCACCAACAGATCCACTTTTAACTCAACTTATACTCATTCTAACCTTTTAAAAATTAATTCTAAAGCTAACATTATTACTAACCTCTCTCGTTTATCATGTACTTTCTTGAATTTTGTTTAATTCCCTTTTCTTCCATGTACTGAATGATCTGTTGAGCTGCTTGCAGAAAAATACTTTTCACTGCACCTCGGTACACATGACAATAAACAAATCCAATCCAATCCCCCATTCTGGCCACCGCCTCAGGCACTCGATTAACATCAGATTTCCATCTTTGCCGGAGATTTTTCTCTCCTGGCAAGCTTAGCTTTATGAAGTCGGACATTAAACAAACCTCTCAACAAAACGTCACTTGTTACTCGGCAAACAATTGCCGAACTGTCTTTTGAAGAATTGCAAACGCACTGACTCACCGGGCTGCTTCCTCTGAGAATTTTACAGCAGATTTATGTATTTTTTAAGTTGTTCGAGGGAGTCAAAATGATTGTCATACGTAGCAGGGCAGCAATACGTTGATTCAGAAATGGCCACAATGTTAGGAGAGATAAGTCTACCATAAGACCACAATAAGAAGTCTTACAACACCAGGTTTAAGTCCAACAGGTTTGTTTCGAATCACTAGCTTTCGGAGCACTGCTCCTTCCTCACCTGTGGAAGGAGCAGTGCTCTGAAAGCTAGCGATTCAAAACAAACCTGTTGGACTTAAACCTGGTGCTGTAAGATGTCTTACTGTGCTCACTCCACTCCAACGCTGGCATCTTCACATCATAAGACATAGGAGCAGAATTAGGCCACTCGGCCATCGAGTCTGCTCCGCCATTCAATCATGGCTGATATCCCCATTCTCCTGCCTTCTCCCCACAACCCTTGATCCCCTTCTCAGGGATTTCTGGGATCTACCAACCAGCGTTTATCTAATGTGCTTCGGAGAGGTTTCATAAGGCACTTTGATTTATGTTTTCCCAAAATTTCTGCAGGTGTGATCTCCGTATTAATTTAACAATTAATCTTTTGCCTCCGGCAGAGGTAACATTTTGCTTCCAACAGCAACCAATCTTGCATTACCTGAGCTCCCAAGTTGTTTGTAAAACCGATATTCTAAATGAAGTTGGGGCGCTCGTGACTTGATGGGTTCCTGAAATTAAACCAATAAAATAGACATTATACAGAGCCACACAAATTCATTTGTATGCTATACGTCCAGCGACACCGATACATAGAATTACATGATCCGCCTACGTCATTAAAGATGAACCGACCGATTTCAGCTCAGGTCATTGTGAGAATCTTGCAAAGGATCAATCAAAAAAAGTAAGTTGCTACCCATCAACCAACTGCGGCATGTGGCAGGGTGGCGAGCTCTTTCCGAATATCATGGCAAGAATGCAAAGCACAAAACTGGCCGCCTGGCTCAGTGGGCACAATCTGCGAGGGTGGGAGACTCAATGACTCGGGAAAAGGTTCCAAAAAGCTTTTCCAAATTCAGTCTGTGGTGCGTTCGGTGAAACTCCAGAATGACTGCCTCACCTTATCGCAAACCTTGGGTCTAGATAACCCCTCAGGTTCAATGTTCAGTGAGGGCTTAAGTGGGCCGGTGCAGACTCGATGGGCCGAATGGCCTCCTTCTGCACTGTATGTTCTATAATGTCAATGACTGTTCATGAGAAAAGGATCACAGACCCATTACAAACAAGGGTTTGCCAAACTCATATGATAGGAAGACCCAGGGACAAGATAATGAAACTTCCTTTCATGGCCTGTTGGGTTGATCAACTTTGTTATATTAACACAAGGTTACCTCAGAGTCTCCTCTCTTTTTTTTTAAAATATTGAGTCAACTCTTTTCCTCTTAAATAGCATTGCTGAACCTGGTTATCATCCTGCTTGCCTGCTCTTCGCCGGCCCCAAGGGCTATAACATGCTTCCTAAAGCTCGATGCGGCAATGGTATCACCTTCAATTTGCATAAATATCTCTGCTAATATAAGCCGGGACCTCATTGCCGTTGCAATATTCAACCACAGCCTCTCTCATTCAAGCTTTAATTAATGCAACTTTTTTTCACATTTCCCACAACGGCAGCCATCCCACTCACTGATTATTCCCCTAACCGGCGTGACTATCCCATGATTTTGGTTCTTTCTGCAATACTAATTATTGAACTGGTTTGCTGTTAACTTTGCCAAGTTTCTAAAAGGTGGAATTGCTTCCAAATTTCATGTCGCATCGTTGCTCAATGTTTACTATGCCTCCAGCAATCTGCACTTGCGACTGAAAAGAAGGCTCTTCCAGTTCTTTATTTACACATGATCTTAACAGCAACTCCCTGCTGCAAGTCACTTTTTAATCTATTGGCCACTCGAAAGAGTCCCGTTCACGGTTTCTGGTTTCCTGTACTTC
This sequence comes from Scyliorhinus canicula, assembly GCF_902713615.1. Lineage (NCBI taxonomy): Eukaryota > Metazoa > Chordata > Chondrichthyes > Carcharhiniformes > Scyliorhinidae > Scyliorhinus > Scyliorhinus canicula. The sequence goes on along the minus strand of NC_052169.1, from coordinate 21,459,771 downwards.
CTTAAAAAATTAATTATCCAGCACTTCATCTGACCTCCATTCCATCACTCCCACCTCCCACACTTGGCCACGCATGTTCTGGGAATGGGTGGTGTCGCGTCATCAAAAATGCATTGGCACGGCAGCACAGTGGTTAGCACTGTTGCTTCACATCGCCAGGGTTCCAGGTTCGATTCCCAGCTTGGGTCACTGTCTGTGCAGAGTCTGCACGTTCTCCCCGTGTCTGCGTGGGTTTCTTCCGGGTGCTCCGGTTTCCTCCCACAAATCCCGAAAGACATGCTGTTAGGTAAATTGGACATTCTGAATTGTCCCTCTGAGTACCCAAACAGGCGCGCGGAGTGTGGTGACTAGGGGATTTTTGCAGTAACCTCATTGTAGTGTTAATGTAAGCCTACTTGCATCACGAATAAAGCTGCGCTGGTGCAGTGCCAATAATTAACCCATCCAACTCATTACTAGGACCTGAACTAGGGGGCTGGTTTAGCTCACTGTGCTAAATCGCTGGCTTTTAAAGCAGACCAAGCAGGCCAGCAGCACGGTTCGATTCCCGTGCCAGCCTCCCCGGACAGGCGCCGGAATGTGGCGACTAGCGGCTTTTCACAGTAACTTCATTGAAGCCTACTCGTGACAATAAGCGATTTTCATTTCATTCATTTGAAGAGATACAACTGCCGCCAGGTCCGAGGACTTGGTGCCAAACAACAGCAAACAAAGGTTATTGTTCTAGTAACCTATGTCACTGACTGTACATCTATTGGGAAACCTGCTCGTGCTACTGCCTTGTATTTTGCTAATCTGCATCTCTTTGGGCTTCAGTTGAGTGAGGTGTGGCCGTGAGGAAGAGAACGTGTCCTCCATATAGAGATTATCATTAAATGTTGGCAAATGGTGAGTTACCATGGCCCGCTTTGATTTTTGTTTTGAAATTTATCTACGTCCCTATCGGCCGCTCATCCCCCCACCCCCCTCCTGCATGCGATGAGGTAGCCTTGTGTAAGACACAACCTGATCTGGCCTCTTCCGCGTCAAGTGTTCCAGCATTGCCGCCAAATCCACCTCTGGCTCCGTCCGGCAACACTGGCTGGGACAGCGGCACAGAACACAAACTCTGGAGAAAGTGAGGCTAGCCGGGATCAGGATCGAGCTTTGGGCTGGGGTGCTTTTGTCTTTGATACTGGCCATATAAAGACTCCAGCAGAAATCAAAGGGTTCAAAGGTAGGCAATTCCAGTTAGGAGAGAATTCTGATCGGTACGGTCCCGGGTAATAAAAGCTTCACTGGAGTTCCACAAGATGCACTTTTACAAGTTAACCATTGCACTTGGATCCGTTTACCAGGTTAGATAAACACCCAAGAAAATCTTCAAGTTTGTTAAACATTCTCAACATTTGGCAAATCCGGTGTAATATTTCAGGCAGTTGTGCATGATTGCCTTGCATTAGACATTTAACACGGGTGCATTAGGATTAACGTCCATTTTATGTTTGAAGATGTGGGGCGGCACGGTGGCTCATTGGTTAGCACTGCTGCCTCACAGCACCAAAGACCCAGGTTCAATTCCAACCTTGGGGGACTGCCTGTGTGGAGTTTGTACGTTCTCCCCATGGGTTTCCTCTGGGTTTCCTCTGGGTGCTCCGGATTTGGAGGAAAATGTAACTGGTCTGATTAGTAAGTTTGCAGACGACACAAAGGTTGGTGGAATTGCGGATAACGATGAGGACTGTCAGAGGATACAGCAGGATTTAGATCGTTTGGAGACTTGGGTGGAGAGATGGCAGATGGAGTTTAATCCGGACAAATGTGAGGTAATGCATTTTGGAAGGTCTAATGCAGGTAGGGAATATACAGTGAATGGTAGAACCCTCAAGAGTATTGACACACTTGGGAGTATAGTGTTCAATTCAGGTCGTCATGGGGCAGCACGGTGGCACAGTGGTTAGCATTGCTGCCTACGGTGCCGAGGACCCGGGTTCGAATCCCAGCCCGTGTGGAGTTTGCGCATTCTCCCCGTGTTTGCATGGGTTTCACCCCCACAACCCAAAGATGTGCAGGCTAGGTGGGTTGGCCATGCTAAATTGCCCCTTAATGGGGTAAAATGAATTGGGCACTCTAAATTAAAAAAAGAAATTCAGGTCGCCACACTACCAGAAGGATGTGGAGGCGCTAAAAGAGGGTGCAGAAGAGATTTACCAGGATGTTGCCTGGTATGGAGGGCATTAGCCATGAGGAGTGGTTGAATAAACTCGGTTTGTTCTCACTGGAACGACGGAGGTTGAGGGGCGACCTGATAGAGGTCTACAAAATTATGAGGGGCATAGGCAGAGTGGATAGTCAGAGGCTTTTTCCCAGGGTAGAGGGGTCAATTACTCGGGGGCATAGGTTTAAGGTACGAGTCAAACCTGTTGGACTTTAACCTGGTGTTGTAAGACTTCTTACTAAGGTACGAGGGGCAAGGTTTAGAGGAAATGTACGAGGCACAGAGGGCAGTGGGTGCCTGGAACTCGCTGCCGGAGGAGGTGGTGGAAGCAGGGACGATGGTGACGTTTAAGGGGCATCTTGACAAATACATGAATAGGATGGGAATAGAGGGATACGGACCCAGGAAGTGTAGAAGATTTTAGTTTAGACGGGCAGCATGGTCGGCACAGGCTTGGAGGGTCGAAGGGCCTGTTCCTGTGCTAAACTTTTCTTTGTTCTTTGTTCCACCCACAGTCCAAAGATGTGCAAGTCTGGTGGATTGGCCATGATAAATTGCCGCTTAGTGTCCAGGGGTGTGCAGGTTAGGTTGGGGATCGGGCGGGGTGGATATGGGTGGAATGCACATTCGAAGGGCCGGTACAGACTCGATGGGCCAAATGATCTCCTCCTGCACTGTAGGAATTCTAATGTGTCTGTGCAATCGGCAAGAGGTTTAAGCGCAACTTGACATCAGCTAAATGTGCACAATTTCTGGTGTAACTCTGGGCTGCACCTTCTCAGGAAGCGTGCATCACGCAGAGTCATAAAGGGATTGAGCAGCACTGAGCCAACACGTCAGTGCAAAACTAATGCTTCGTTGAAGGGTGCTTTCTTTTAATGTCACAGAAGATAGTAAACGGAGCCCCCGCCTGCCTTTTCAGATGGGCGCACAACGATTTCTAATCACTTTTCACGTCGAAAAGCCGGGTGTTAAACTTGTAATTTCTCTCATTTACATTTTCAGGGAACTTGCCGTGCAAAAAGTGAACACTGTCGCATTTGCTTAACAATTTCAAACATTGGCTGTCAAACATTTCAGGGCACCAAGAGTTTCAAATGTGCTCGTGTTTGTTTTCTGTCTGGGTGAGAGGACGCTCTCTCTGAACTGTGTCCACCCAGCTTCAGCAAAACTTCAATCCTTATCCGATCATTTTGGAGCTCATTAACATTGAGCATCTGAGGTACAGTTGGCCTTTCATTTCTCACAATTGAGACATCTCGAAGCTATCTTTCTCAAAGGAAATATCTGTGGTATTGTTTCTCGCAGAGCGGAGGTGCCCGAGGACGTCCCGTGGTGGCAATGTGCTCAACAGTCGCACGAAAGGTGGCCCTCCTCCAGAAACTTCAACTTGGGTCCTTTTCACCTGGAAATCGGCCATTAAACCAACAGCCCCTTCCCCAGAACCCACCCTAAAACAAGCAGCCACCCAAACGAATGCCCTCAAGTCAACCAAGAAGCTGAAAAGAGCAGCAAGAGCGACAGCAGATAGTGGAATTTAAATTTAGTAAAAAAAAAATTCTGGAATTAAAGGTCTCAAGATGACCATGACGCCACTGGCTCGCAAACTACTCAGTTAGCGGGCAATTAGGGATGGGGCAACAAATGTTGGCCTTGCCAGCACGCCAGCTTCCCGGAAACAATTTTAAAATATCCTCTTGGGCCATCAGGCGAAACGGCACTCTCGGCTGGAGCAACACCAGACAGGGTAACAAGGTGAGGCGGAAGGAAGTTTAAAAGCTGCAACTCATTAAACACAAGATGCACGTAAGTGCTCCTTGGCAGATTCTTGCACACAAGGAGAGAGAAACAAAATGCAGACCCCGTCACCAGGCGGCTGGTTTCATTATGGGTGCTTTCGGCTATCAAAGCAAAATGTTGCGGGCCGCCACGGAACAAGGCCAAACACAAACAGCGGGTAAGCTCCACGACAGAGATTTTCTCCTTTGTGTACTGTTGGCAAACATCTTTTCGGGCATTTCACTGCACGGAGAACACTTTAAAACGCACAAGACTGCTTTTTTGACAGGATGCATTAGTGAGAACACAAAACAAAACCCCATGAGGGCTTTTGCTAATTTGAATTAATTTGTCTAACAGCAACATACAAATTAATTCAAATCCACAGAATATCAATGCCTGCTTGCCACAGTCAAACGCACCCCATCAGAAAAACAAATGTACTCACCAGTTTGATTGCTACGTATTCATTCGTGTAGAGATTTTTACCTGAAAGAAAATGAAACAAAATATTATTTAGAGACTCTGTCAACTACATACACATCTCTGCATATAAATGAGCTGTATTAAAAGGCAGACAACAACGATAACAAGGCTAAAACGAGGAAAGCAGACCTAAAAATACAGACTGTAAAACCTAACTTCAAGGCACCTTTCTTTCCATCAAGACTGAATACCCGTCAACTTGACTCGGTTGGCAGCACAGACTTAGAAGTCGTGGGTTCGAGCCCCCACCCAGGATTTCGTCACCTAACCTACACTTCACGTCCAGCACTGTTAAGGTGTTAGGCGGAGACACGCACACCCCCTCGCATCCTCTAAGATTGGCTGATTGCTTGAGGTAGGCTTTGAAAATCCTGGGGTTATCTGGGGAAAAAAGGAGGGAGATCTTGGGATGTCCTTAGCCAACACTACCAAAAACAGACGCACCCATCATATAACTCTCTGTTCTGTGCAACGATAGTTGCCTCATGTCCATAGTAAAGTCATTGGATCAGAAGCTGGGGCAGCACAGTTACGTAGTGGTTAACACTGCTGCCTCACGGCGCCGAGGACCCGGGTTCAGCCCCGGCCCCAGGTCACTGTCCGCGTGGAGTTTGTACATTCTCCCCATGTCTGCGTGGGTCTCACCCCCACAACACAAAAAGATGTGCAGGGTAGGTGAATTGGCCACACTAAATTGCCTCTTAATTGGGAAGAAAAATAATTGGGTACTCTAAATTTATATTTTAAAAAGAGAGAACAGTAGCATTGTGGTTAGCACAGTTGCTTCACAGCTCCAGGGTCCCAGGTTCGATTCCCGGCTTGGGTCACTGTCTGTGCAGAGTCTGCATGTTCTCCCAGTGTCTGCGTGGGTTTCCTCCGGGTTCTCCGGTTTCCTCCCACAGTCCAAAGATGTGCGGGTTGGGTGGATTGGCCATGGTAAATTGCCCTTAGTGTCCAAAAAATGTTATGTGGGGATTACTGGGATAGGGTAGATACATGGGCTTCAGTAGGGTGCTTTTTGTAAGGGCTGGTGCAGACTCGATGGGCCAAATGGCCTCCTACTGCACTCTAAATTCTATGATCCTAAAAATTGCACCACAAGCCTCTCGGGGCCTCACGGTAGCATGGTGGTTAGCATCAATGCTTCACAGCTCCAGGGTCCCAGGTTCGATTCCCGGCTGGGTCACTGTCTGTGTGGAGTCTGCACGTCCTCCCCGTGTGTGCGTGGGTTTCCTCCGGGTGCTCCGGTTTCCTCCCACAGTCCAAAGATGTGCGGGTTAGGTGGATTGGCCATGCTGAATTGCCCCTAGTGTAAGGTTAATGGGGGGATTGTTGGGTTATGGGTATACGGGTTACGTGGGTTTAAGTAGGGTGATCATTGCTCGGCACAACATCGAGGACCGAAGGGCCTGTTCTGTGCTGTACTGTTCTATGTTCTATGTTCTAAGCCAACACATATTTGACTGCGTTGCTCTGTTTTAGGGATGCAACACTAAATGGCTGGATGACTTGGGGCAAGTGTCCCTTTGTCTCTCGGATCTTATGAGGAAACCCGGCCAGCGTGCTGAATCCATAAAGCTCCGAGATTAATTACGTCCGAGTCAGCTCAGCTCAGTTTCCACTGGATGGAAATTGACAATTCAAAAAGAGTTGACCATTGGGAATTGTACTGTTCCATCAGTTTATCTCAGACACGCGGAGTTCAGTGGGGGAGCAGGCGGTATCACATCAGTGGCATATTAGGGTCTCTTCGAAGCTTGGGTGAGGTACAGATTTAAAGCAATGCAGAAATTCTACTCTCCGTCTGACCTGTCTGTGCTTAATGGGCAATGTGATAGAAACATCTGTCAAGTCTAAAGCAGCAGACTGCCGGAAACTTTACTCCCGCCACGTACATCCAGAGCTAAAAAAACACACTTGACGGCCTTCATCACACAGGAAAGTGATTCCATCAAATAGTTAAAAATGACACTAACATAGTTGGTCGGTTTTATTACATGAAACGTGTAGTCATTATGTCGTTCATTGATGGAATGCACTAGTGCACTATAAACTGTAAGATGCAAATTAGACCCCATAATTCACAAATGACAAGTTTATAATCTAACACTCAGCAAGCACTGTTTCTTCGATGCGCTGTGGGAGATACCGGCGAGGCCCAGCATGTATTGCCCATCCATAACTGCCCTCGAGAAGGTGGCAGAATTCTGCTGCTGCTCTTTGGCATAGTCTCGAGTTGAAGCTGTGTTCCATCGCCACCCACCGCAGGTCCACTCTGTACCCTTCTGGCCTCGGTCAGCTCAGTCGGTGATGGCGCGACCGAGCCACTCTTGGTGATGGGCATTCACACGACCGTACGACACAGGAACAGAATTAGGCCATACAGCCCGTCGCGTCTGCTCCGCCATTCAATCATGGCTGATGGGTTTCTCATCCCTATTCTCGCCATAACCCTCGATCGCCTTATTAATCAAGTTCCCAACCAGAGTACATTCCTTTGTCGTTACCATCAATGCTTCTTCCAAGTCGTTTTCAACATGGAGGAGCACGGATTCATCTTCTGAGGGAGGGCAGCAGGTGGTAATCAGTAGGGTGTTTCCTTACCGATATTTGACCACATGCCATACAACTTCATCAGGTCAAGAGTCAAAGATGAGGACCCCCAAGACCACTCCCTCCTCCCCCATTTAGCACTGCACTGTAACCTCTGGTGGATCCGTCCTGCCAATGGGACAGGACATACCAGGGGTGGTGAATACGGCATCTGGGATAATGGCTACAACGGTAAGACTGGACGAGTATGTCCATGTTGGTAGACTAATCTAGGGGGACAGCTCTCCCAATTTTAGGAGAAATCCCAGATCGGCCTTTGCTATTTCTGGTGGCCAAGTTGACGCTGGGTGGTCCACCTCATTTTACTCTGATTTGACTTTTCTGCAGTGGTTTGATAGGATTGAGCAGCTTGCTAGGCTAGTTCAGACAGCAACTGAGAGTCAACCACATTGCTCTGTGCCTGGAATCACACGTAGGCCAGACCAGGTCAGGGTGGAAGATTTCCTTCCCTAAAAGACATTAGTGAACTAGAAGGAAGGTGGACAAAGGTGAACCAGTGGATGTGATCTATTTAGATTTCCAGAAGGCCTTTGACAAGGTGCTGGATATGATGCTGTTAAATAAGTTAAGTGTCCATGGTGTTCAGGGTAAGATCCTGGCATGGATGGAGGATTGGCTGACGGCAGAAGGCAGAGAGAGATTGGGAATAAAGGGGTCTTCTTCAGGATGACAGCTGGTGCCGAGGGGTGTGCCTCAGGGATCGGTGTTGGGACACAACTTTTCACAATATACATTAATGATCTGGAAGGAGGAACTGAAGGCACTGCTGCTAAGTGTGCAGATATTACAAAGATATGCAGAGGAACAGGTAGTATTGAGGAAACAGGCGAGCTGCAGAAGGACTTGGATAGGCTAGGAGAGTGGACAGAGAAGTGTCAGATGGAATACACTGTGGAAAAGTGTACGGTTATGCACTTTGGTTGGAAGAATAGATGCTTAGACTATTGTCGAAATGGGAAAAGGCTTCAGAAATCAGAAGCACAAAGGGACTTGGGAGTCTTTGTTCAAGATTCTCCTACGGTTAATGTGCAGGTTCAGTCAGCAGTTAGGAAAGCAAATGTAATTTTAGCAAATGTAATTTTAGCATTCATGTTGAGAGGGCTGGAATACAAGAGCAGGGATGTACTTCTGAGGCTATACAAGGCTCTGGTCAGGCCCATTTGGAGTATTGTGAGCAGTTTTGGGCCCTGTATCTAAGGAAGGATGTGCTGGTCTTGGAAAGGACCCAGAGAGGTTCACAAGAGTGATCCCTAGAATGAAGAGTTTGTCGTATGAGGAGCGGTTGAGGACTCCGGGTCTGTACGCGTTGGGAGTTTAGAAGGATGAGGTTTGATCTTATTGAAACTTAGAATACTGTGAGGCCTGGAAAGAGTGGACGAGGAGAGGATGTTTCCACTTGTAGGAAAAACTAGAGCCAGTAGACACAATCTCAGACTGAGGGACGATTCTTTAAAACAGAGATGAAGAGGGGCTGCATGGTCATGCAGTGGTTAGCACTGTTGCCTCACGGCACTGAGGCCCTGGTTCAATCCGGGTCACTGTCTGTGTGGAGTTTGTACATTCTCCCCGTGTCCGCGTGGGTCTCACTCCCACAACCCAAAAAGATGCGCAGGGAATGTGAATTGGCCCCGCTAAATTGCCCCTTAATTGGAAAAAAATGATTGGGTACCCTAAATTTATTTATTTTTTTTAAAAGAAAAAAATGATGAGGAAGAATTTCTTCAGCCAGAGGGTGGTGAATCTGTGGAACTCTTTGCCGCATAAGGCTCTGGAGGCCAAATTACTGAGTGTCTTTAAGACAGAGATAGATAGGTTCTTGATTAATAAGGGGATCAGGGGTTATGGGGAGAAGGCAGGAGAATGTGGATGAGAAAATATCAGCCATAATTGAATGGCAGAGCAGACTCGATGGGCCAAGTGGCCTAATTCTTATGGGTTTTTAAACAATAATCAAATAGTCTCGCGGTCATGGCTGAAACTAATTTTTTGTTCCAGGTTTTTGGATTGAAATTTCCCCAGCTGCCTTGGTGAGATTTGAAGTCATGGCTCACGAACCTTTGGCCCAGGGCTCTGGACTTGTCCAACACAAGCTGGAGGAGGAGCATCTCACCTTCCGAGCAGGCACGTTACAGCCAACTTTAAGATAGCCAAACATTTATTGTCTCTATGCAAAAACACTTCCGCCACCCTCCAACCCCCGCTCCAGGCCATCTGCCCCTTGTTCATAGAATCACAGAATTTACAGTGCAGAAGGAGGCCATTCGGCCCATCGAGTCTGCACCAGCTCTTGGAAAGAGCACCCTACACAAGCCCACACATCCACCCTACCCCCATAACCCAGTAACCCCACCCAACACTAAGGGCAATTTTGGAGACTAAGGACAATTTACATGGCCAATCCACCTAACCTGCACGTCTTTGGACTGTGGGAGGAAACCGGAGCATCCGGAGGAAACCCATGCAGACATGGGGTGAACGTGCAGACTCCACTCAGACAGTGACCCAGCGGGGAATCGAACCAGGACCCTGGAGCTGTGAAGCAATTGTGCTATCCACAATGCTACCGTGCTGCCCTTGTTCTTAAGGATTGCTCCATCTTTTTTGCAATCTCTACCAGCTACAGTTTAATATCCAACACATTTTCCCTCTCTTTAACTCTTGATGTAGAGTTAGACGGACTCGAAACGTTAACTCTGCTTTCTCTCCCTATAGGTGCTGCAGGACCTGCTGAATTTTCCCAGCATCCTCTGGGTCTGGTCTCTGCACATAATAATTTTTATTGTCACAAGTAGGCGATACTCAACACGGTTTTGTGAAGGGTAGGTCATGCCTCATAAACCTTATTGAGTTTTTTGTGAAGGTGACCAAAGGATGAGGGTAAAGCGGTTGATGTGGTGTATATGGATTTCAGTAAGGCGTTTGATAAGGTTCCCCACGGTAGGCTATTGCAGAAAATAAGGAAGTATGGGATCGAAGATGATTTAGCGGTTTGGATCAGTAATTGGCTAGCTAAAAGAAGACAGAGGGTGGTGGTTGATGGCAAATGTTCATCCTGGAGTTCAGTTACTAGTGGTGTACCGCAAGGATCTGTTTTGGGGCCACTGCTGTTTGTCATTTTTATAAATGACCTAGAGGGTGTAGAAGGATGGGTTAGTAAATTTGCAGATGACACGAAGGTCGGTGGAGTTGTGGATAGTGCTGAAGGATGTTATAGGATATAGAGGGACATAGATAAGCTGCAGAGCTGGGCTGAGAGGTGGCAGATGGAGTTTAATGCGGAAAAGTGTGAGGTGGTTCACTTTGGAAGGAGTAACAGGAATGCAGAGTACTGGGCTAATGGCAAGATTCTTGGTAGTGTAGATGAACAGAGAGATCTCGGCATCCAGGTACATAAATCCCTGAAAGTTGCCACCCAGGTTAATAGGGCTGTTAAGAAGGTATATGGTGTGCTAGCCTTTATCAGTAGGGGGATTGAGTTTCGGAGCCACAAGGTCATGCTGTAGCTGTACATAACTCTGGTGAGGCCGCTCCTGGAGTACTGCGTGCAGTTCTGGTCACCACATTATAGGAAGGATGTGGAAGCTTTGGAAAGGGTTCAGAGGAGATTTACTAGGATGTTGCCTGGTATGGAGGGAAGGTCTTATGAGGAAAGGCTCAGGGACGTGAGGTTGTTTTCGTTAGAGAGGAGAAGGCTGAGAGGTGACTTAATAGAGACATATAAGATAGTCAGAGGGTTAGATAGGGTGGACAGTGAGTGTCTTTTTCCTCGGATGGTGATGACCAACACGAGGGGACATAGCTTTAAATTGAGGGGTGGTAGATATAGGACAGATGTCAGAGGCAGTTTCTTTACTCAGAGAGTAGTAGGGGTGTGGAACGCCCTGCCTGCCACAGTAGTAGACGCGCCAACTTTAAGGGCATTTAAGTGGTCACTGGATAGACATATGGATGAAAATGGAATAGTGTAGGTCAGATAGGCTTCAGATGGTTTCACAGGTCGGCGCAACATCGAGGGCCGAAGGGCCCGTACTGCGCTAAAATGTTCTATGTTCTACATTAACACTGCAATGAAGTTACTGTGAAAATCCCCTAGTTGCCACATTTCGGCGACTGTTCGGGGACACAGAGGGAGAATTCAGAATGTCCAATTCACCTAACAAGTACGTCTTTCGGGACTTGTGGGAGGAAACCGGAGCACCCGGAGGAAACCCACGCAGACACGGCGAGAACGTGCAGACTCCGCACAGTGACTCAAGCCGGGAATCAAATCTGGGACCCTGGCACTGTGGAACAACAGTGCTAGCCACTGTGCTACCGTGCTGCCCATCGTTCAGCACTAAGCACTGAGAAAATAAAATGAGGAATTAAGGCCAAGGCCCGGAAAGGAGGGTTGCTACAAAAGGGGCTCGATGCATCAAAGTGGGAGGTATTTCTTAACCAAATTGATTTACGCATTGGAATATCTACACACAAACATTTCCTGGAGCGTTATTTTTCAGCGTCAGCCGTGTCTTAGTGCCCAACACTCTTTGCCTGGAAATCAGAAGGATGTGGGGTCAATACCCACTCCCCGAGCTCAGAAATCAAGGCTGGCCCTCCAGTGCTGAGGAAGTGTCGCATTCTCCGAGGTGCAGCAGTTTGGAAATATTCTTTTTTCATAAATTTAGGGGCTACTTAGCGTGGCCAATCCACCTAACCTGCGCATTTTTGGATTGTGGGGGCGAAACCCACGTAAACACGGGGAGAATGTGCAAACTCCACACGGACAGTGACCCAGAACCGGGATCGAACCTGGGACCTCGGCGCTGTGAGGCAACAGGCCTAACCCAATGCGCCACCGTGCTGCCCAATTTGGATGAAATATTGAACCGAGCCCTCAGCTGTTCCCCGCGGACTGGTGTAAAAGATCCTACGGCACTATTTTGAAGCCACGATGTGGAGACCCGGTGTTGTAAGACTTATTATTTTGAAGACCAGCAGGGCGGCTGTCCCCAGCGTCCTGGATAATAATTGCCTCTCAACCAAAATCATTAAATAAAATCTGGTCATTATCAGATTGCGCACAGCAGGGCCTCACACGCATCAAATGAACTGCCACACTTATGGAATTACGACACATTAAAATGCACTTAGTCTATAAAGCACATGGACACGCTGAGGTCATGAAAGGTGCGATATAAATGCACGTTTTTGTCTTTTATTGTTATAAAAGAAGAGAAAATCTGCAATATAATGCCGTAAAAATGCATTTGATAGCTTAGTGGGTTGTTTGAAGCTTTGATTTGGAAATGGCAGCATTACTAATGTTCTGGAGGGTTCACGAGGAATACATTTAAGGAGCTATTTAGAAGCAAAGAGATTCCTCAAGAGTCAATTATGAAATGACAGGGCAGCACGGTGGCCTAGTGGTTAGCACAACCGCCTCACGGCGCTGAGGTCCCAGGTTCGATCCCGGCTCTGGGTCACTGTCCGTGTGGAGTTTGCACATTCTTCCCGTGTCTGCGTGGGTTTTGCCCCCACAACCCAAAAATGTGCAGAGTAGGTGGATTGGCAACGCTAAATTGCCCCTTAATTGGAAAAAATAATTGGGTAATCTAAATTTATTTTTAAAAAAAAATTTTTTTTTAAATAAAAAAATTATGAAATGACTGAAGTCTTGGTGATTGAAGCGCCTCTAAGACAAGGCTTTGGGAGCAGCTCGGATTTGCGGCTTGCAATTCTTTTCAAAGGTAGTGGTTTGTGCATCGTGACTGTCAGCAAACAATTTCTCATTTACAAGGCATGCAAAATCCTAGGTGGGCCAATCCTACCCCTCCAACTCTTTATCGATACTGTATTCAAGTGCCAGAGGTCAAGAAATGAAATGTAGAAAGGTTATCACTGGGGAAATACGAGGAGGTCTATTACGGTCAATATGTTGGCAGTGGCTCAATACGATGAAACATTGTTCATTGAAGCACAATGAGAGATTTTGTCACTCGGCAATACAATAGAGAAACCACGGCACTCGACTCAATTCAGTCAAACAACTCCTCCATTACCAACACAAAATGGTTTGTGTTAAGGGAACTGACCAAATGCTTCGGAACGGGCACTGGTATGGCTGGGCGTACGATCGGTTTGATCCAACACAGGAAGAATTTACATTTTGCTGAACTCAAATTGATTTCAGGGTAAAACATGGGGGCATAAGTGGAGACGGTCAACTTCGAACAAATATATCATTGTCCAAAGAATGATTTTCCTGGAAAGGCCACGTTGTTGGAAACATTAAGGTTCATTCATGGTCCAGGGAGATGAGTGACTGGGGTTTGGGGTGTCTGAAGAGGGCCTTTCCTATCTATCTGCTTCTAGATGGGCCAAATAGTCTCCCTCATGTGTGCTTAAACTTAAGAATAATAATCTTTATCGTCACAAGTAGGCTTACATTAACCCTGCAATTAAGTTACTGTGAAAGCCCCTAGTCGCCACATTCCGGCACCTGTTTGGTTACACAGCGGGAGAATTCGGAATGTCCAAATTACCTTACAGCAGGACTGCGGGAGGAAACCGGAGCACCCGGAGGAAACCCACGCAGACACTGAGAACATGCAGACTCCGCACAGACAGTGAGCCAAGCCGGGAATCGAACCTGGGACCTTGGAGCTGTGAAGCAACAGTGCTAACCACTGTGCTACCGTGCCGCCCTGAGCTTCCGAGAACAAATTGACTGAATTATATTCAATTTAACAAATACTGGCACATACCAATGGTCCCCCATTTTGATCACTGGCACAGAGACAGCGCTGTTATTGGAGATAACATTAATCCCTGCACAGCAACATAAATAATCAAGCAAGTCAGTGAACAATACAGAAACCCCCAAGGCACAAGAAATCACCCAAGAGTTGAGAGTCTGGAACGTGAATTAGTAGAAATCGGAGATGTTAAGCAGAGACGCATCCTTCCATCGCCTACTCAAGGAGGGCGGTCATTTTGTTTTTAAAAAGAGGTGAATGTCGGATCACAATAGCCAACGAAGCCAGATTTTGAAACCTTGATGATGACGACAGTCTAATCAGTCGTCAAGTCACTGGCTTGAGGTCATTGGTCAAGCAACAAAACATGGGTGAATATGCAGTGTCCAGTGAGCATCACATTACCATCACTCTGACCAACTAGATAAGTGCAGCTGCAAGAAGCTCAATACCACCCAGGACAAAGCAGCCCACTTGATTGGTACCCATCCATCACTGACCCATAGAGACATTGCAATTCACCAAGGCTCCTTCAACAGCACCTTCCAAGGACAAAGGCGGCTGATGCAAGGGAACATAAAATCATACAATCCCTACAATGCAGAAGGAGGCCAGTCAGCCCGTCCAATCTGCACTGACTCTTCGGAACACCACCCTACCGCGGACAATTCCTTCACCCTATTCCTGCAATCTCACTCGAACAGGCAATTTAGCATGGCCAATCCACCTAACCTGCACATCTTTGGACTGTGGGAGGAAACCGGAGCACCCGGGGGAAACCCAGGCAGACACGGGGAGAACGTACAAACCACACACAGATAGCAACCAGAGGTTGGGATTGAACCCAGGCGCTGTGAGGCAGCAGTGCTAACCACTGTGCCACCATGCCACCCTAAATCCCCATCACCAGCTGCAAAATTCCCTCCAAACCATACAATATCCTGACCTGGAACTATATCACCGTTCTTCACTGTGGCTGGGTCAAAATCTAGGAAAGCCCTCCCTAACAACGCTACAGTCCATGGACTGCAGAGGTTCACGGCAGTGGCTCACGCCGAGGGCAATTAGAGACGGGCAATAAACAATGCATGCCCATGGGGATTTGAGGAACGCAGCCGAAGCACACTGGATAACACCAGAAAGGAAAGAAATTTAAGCTCAATTGGTTGAATTCAAATTCAATTCATTTCAGCGCTTTCCATATTGTATTTTCTCAAATGCTGAATAGTCCCAGCTTGGTCTTGGATGGCGAGCACGATCTGGCGTACTCACAAATGGTACAATTCGAGTAAATGGGCTGCAAGGTTTTTAAAGTCATTGCCTCGTGTTTCAGCCTGGATGACAGCACAAATTAACCACTGATTATACCCCCCACAGGCCAGAAATGTACCCGAGTGGAGGAGCAGGCAAATGGTGCAAGAAATAAGCAATGCCTTCTGCGTGGCGGGGGAGATTTGAAGAATTTAGCAAAAGTAAGGGGCAGAAATCAACCATAAAACCACAAAGTACGTACGGCACAGAAACATTGAGGTTTTCTCCTATCTTTTGCATTCACTGAAACGATTCTCATCAGATAATCGTATGAATCATAATCATAAGATAATCATACAAACAACGGAGTCAGAGTACAGGAGGGAGATAGAGAACTTAGTGGAATGGTGTAACGACAACAATCTCTCAATGTCAGCAAAACTAAGGAGCTGGTCATTGACTTCAGGAAGCGAAGTGTCGTACACACCCCTGTCTGCATCAACGGGGACGAGGTGGAGATGGTTGACAGCTTCAAATTCCTAGGTGTGCACATCACCAAAAGTGTGTCCTGGTCCACCCACGTCCACACTACACCCAAGAAAGCACAACAGCGCCTATATGTTCTCAGGAAACTCGGCATGTCCGCATTGACTCTTACCAATTTTTATAGATGCACCATAGAAAGCATGGCAACACAGTGCTGGGTCACTATCTGTGCGGTCGGTCTGCATATTCTCCCTTTGTCTGCATGGGTTTCCTCCAATTTTGTCCCGCTCGTCGCAAAAGACGTGCTTGTTAGGTAATGTGGACATTCTGAATTCTCCCTCCGTGACCCGAGCAGCCGCCGGAATGTGGCGACTAGGGGCTTTTCACAGTAACTTCATTGCAGTGTTAATGTAAGTCTACTTGTGACAACAAGGATTATTAAAATTAAATTAAAGTATCCTATCTGGCCTCATCACAGCCTGGTATGGCAACTGATCAGCGCGAGACCGTAAGAAACTTCAGAGAGCCGTGAACACAGCCCAGTCCATCACGTGAACCTGGCTCCCATCCATCGACTCTGTCTACACCTCCCGCTGCCTTGGGAAAGCGGGCAGCATAATCAAAGACCCCTCCCACCCGGCTTATTCACTCTTCCAGCACCTTCTGGGGCTGGTTTAGCTCACTGGGCTAAATCGTTGGCTTTTAAAGCAGACCAAGCAGGCCAGCAGCACGGTTCGATTCCCGTACCAGCCTCCCCGAACAGGCGCCGGAATGCGGCGACTAGGGGCTTTTCACAGTAACTTCATTGAAGCCTACTCGTGACAATAAGCAATTTTCATTTCATTTTCCATCGGGCAGGAGATACAAAAGTCTGAGAACACGCACTAAACAACAGATTCACTGACAGCTTCTTCCCCGCAGTTACCACACTCCTAAACGACCTTATGGACTGAACTGATCTCTTCTGAGTGGTGCTACACTACTGTATGCTTCACCCAATGCCCGTAGATCTATGTATTTACATTGTGTATGTGTGTGCCCTATGTTTTTTTTCAATATACGGAATGACCTGACTGTACTGTACGCCGAACAGTACTTTTCACTTGCCTCACGACACGTGACAATAAACAAATCCAAGGAATAGGCCATTCAGCCCCACGAGCCTGCTCCACCATTTAATAAGATCACAACTGAACTGACCAAGTACCCCTCAAATCTGCATCTCACCGACCCTCCCCGATAACCCCTCACTCCCACGCGCCCCAAGAATCTATCCACCTCTGCCTAAAAAACATTCAAAGACTCTGCGACTGCAGCCTTTTGAGAAAGGGAGTTCCAAAGGCTCACGACCCTCAGAAAAGGCACCTCATCCCCGTTGTAAATGGACAGCCCCTTATTGTTAAACAGCGAACCCTAGTTCTAAATTTTCCCACATCACAAACACACCAAAATTCAAACAACTGTCTGAAGTCTGTTGAGTTTCTACGCCTGCAGCCAATGACATCATCACCTCGAAATAGTTCAGGCATCATTCTCAAGGAACACCTATTCCCAAATTTCAGCAGATACACAACTCCAGGCAGGCAGCAATATTGTGCATAACCACAGCAACTTGCCCATCTACAATTACCTCACACTGTAGCCATTCGGGTCAACTGCTCAACACTCTTGAATGTATAGTATAATAATAATCTTTAATGTCACAAGCAGGCTTTACATTAACACTGCAATGAAGTTACTGTGAAAATCCCCTAGTCGCCACAGTCCGGCGCCTGTTCGGGTACAACAGTAGCACGGCGGTTAGCACTGTTGCTTCACAGCAGCAGGGCCCCGGGTTTGATTCCCACTCGAGTGGCTGTCTCTGCGGAGTCTGCACATTCTCCCCGTGTATGCGTGGGTTTCCTCCGGGTGCTCCAGTTTCCTCCCACATGTCCCAAAAGACGAGTTGTTAGGTGAATTGGACATTCTGAATTCTCCCTCAGTGTACCCGAACAGGCGCCGGAGTGTGGCGACTAGGGGCTTTTCACAGTAACTTCATTGCAGTTTTAATGTAAGCATACTTGTGAAAATAATAAAGATTATTATTACGTAGGGAGAATTCAGAATGTCCAATTCACCCAACAGCACGTCTTTCGGGACGTGGGGAGGAAACCGGAGCACCCGGAGGAAACCCACGCAGGCAGGGGGAGAACGTGCAGACTCCGCACAGGCAGTGACCCAAACCGGGAACCGAACCTGGGTCCCTGGTGCTGTGAAGCAACAGCGCTAACCACTATGCTACCGTGCTGCCCATTATATATCATGAACCATATAAAGCTCACCATCATAAACTCACTGTACAAACATATTTTATAGTTTAAACGGTCCCTGTTTTGCTCAATGTGGATGCCAACCCACCCTTCCGGGTTTCACTGCTTTAAGTGTCGCTATTACAACTTAAAGGTTCTGATGTGGACAGGTTTCCTCTTGCGGGAGAATTTGGGACGTAGGGGCTTCACTGTTTAAAAATAAGGGGTCGCCCATTTCAGACAGAGATGAGAAGAAAAAAATTCTTTTGAGGGTCTTTTAGTCTTTGGAACTTCTCTTCATCAAAAGCCAGTGGAAGCAGAGCCTCCTAATGTTTTTACGGTAGATAGATTCTCAATAAGCTAAGAGACGAGAGGTGAACGGGGGTAGGCGAGAGGTTACACTCATAGCAGCCATGACCTTACTGAATGGCAAAGGAGGCTTGAAGGGCCAAGTGGCCTACACCTTCTCGAGCCACACGTTCGTAACCTTGTGTACGGTTGCCTTTTCCCCGCATTTCACTGCCAATATACACCATCCACTCGGGTGAATAGCTGGTATCGCAATCTCCCCAACCAAAATGCAAAAAGGGACTTTCATTTATATTTACATGGCCTCAGGCCATCTCTCAGCCCTCTAAAACCAATGAAGTATTCTTTTTTTTTTATAAATTTAGATTACCCAATTATTTTTTCTATTAAGGGGCAATTTAGCGTGGCCAATCCACCTACTCTGCACATTTTTGGGTTCTGGGGGCGAAACCCACGCAGACACGGGGAGAATGTGCAAACTCCACACGGACAGTGACCCAGAGCCGGGATCGAACCTGGGACCTCAGCGCCGTGAGGCGGTTGTGCTAACCACTAGGCCACCGTGCTGCCCTCAATGAAGTATTCTTGATGTGTAGTTTCTGTTGAAATGCAGGAAACGTGGCAGGCAATTTGCACATAGTCGGCTTCTACAAACTACACATTGCTAATGATCGGGCGATGTTTGCCTGATGTTGACGGAGGGAGAAACATTGGCCAGGACAATTCCTCAGCTCTTCCTTGAAATAGTGCTGTGGTATACTTGACGCCCACCTGAGGGGGCGGTCAGCGTCTTGGGTCAAGAACCCAACTGAAAGACGGCACCGCCAACTGGGCAAGCTGAGTATTGCACTGGGGTGTCAGCCTACTTGTGTTCAAGTCTCGGGTGTGGGGGCTTGAACGCAGGGCTCCCGATTCACTACTCCAAAGCTCCCGCAGTACGTTACTTTCCATCCTCCCACTGTATTATATGAACTGAATATTAAATTAAGCCATGTTAGGGGGACCGTTTTTAGTTGCTGCCACAAACGGCAATCACAATAGCTTCCCACCAGCACAGCAGGAGAGATCTGCGCACATAGGCCAAACCTTGGTGCATCACACAGATGATTGTGTGTGTCAGGCTAATGGTGCGTAGCTTTGCCAAGCGCTGGATGGCGAGCAGCCTGCCAAGGATTTTTGCAGCTCGCAGGGCATGGCACCATTGTGCTGTTGCAACTCTGACGTTACCAACGGCTTCTCATTTCCTGACCCCCAGACTCTCGAGGGCAAGTGAGAGGGAAACGAGACGCTTTGAAAACAAACATCTCCTTGTGTGCTCGGCATCAGAAAATGGGAGACAGGCTGCGATGCAGAAGTGGCGAGCCTTTTGAGTTTTATTTCACACTGACTGGCAAAATGTTGTGCCTCACACAGGTTAATCCTTTCGACGGCATTATTGTTAATCATTCACAATGACAATACACAATGAAGATTCTAGTGAGTGCTAACAAGCAGTTAAACACACATCTTAGTTACAAACATCAAACTATTTAAATCAATTCATACGCACACTAAAGCACCTCTATCTTGGCTAACTTCCGAATCAACAAACCTTCCCTGATTCATGCTGCAAAGCCTGCAATTTAGACACAAGAGCTTCACTTTTCAACCCGAGCTATTTTAAACTATAACAAAGGCACAATTGCTATTGTTGTCAGTGGCTTTTGCATTGATTTGATTGCAAGTCAGAAGAGAGCCGAGTTTCGACCTAGCAACAACATTTCAATTTCAGATTTCCTTTCCTTTGGGGGAAAAGATGGAAAACTAAACGCCGTGTCCTGTTGCACATGGAACAGAAAAGCTGGGGAAAATGGAACGAAATAAATGGGGATCTCACACCGATGGTAGGCGTGAATTAGTGCAGCAAGGGTCTGGCTTTTTGTTCTCGTTATTCACTTCAGGGTAATTAAGAGTCAACGTCATTGTCGTGGGTCTGGGGTCACATGTAGGCCAGGCCAGGTAAGGATGGCAGATTTCCTTCTCTTGCTATGTCAAATACAACCCCCAAAGACTACAACACTAAGTAATCCTTTAAGCTTTCCTTATTAACATCCATAAGACGTTAAAAAAAAAACCTTTAAACCGAAGCACATCAGGTTAGAGTCACTACTGTTATTAGTTTTAAATCACCAGGAACGATTTACAGTCTGTAGATTAGAGAGAGAGATTCATACACCTTCTGGCGGTGACTGCAGCTATCCAGCTCTGAAAATGAAATTAAAACACACCCTGCAGCAAGCAGCCTAAAACGAAAGTAAAAAGCTGACAGACAGCCCAGCTCCACCCACTCTCTGACATCACTGCAGTAGTAAACACCCATTTCATAAAAGATACTCTCACTACAGATACTTATATACACACCCATTTATAAACACCCATTTCTTAAAGGTACTCTCACATGACACTCTAAAGGATATTAGTGAAGGAGTGTTTTTACAACAATCCAGGATAGTTTCATGGACACTATTGCCCAGACTGGGTTAAGATTCCAGATCTGTTAACCAGCTGCCGTGGTGGGATTCGAATCTGTGTCCCCAGAGAATTAGCCTGGGCCTCTGCATCACCATCCAATGACATCACCACTATGTTTGTTTGTTTTTGGGGGGGGTGGGTTTCTTAACTCTAGACTTACCGGGGTAGTTGAGCATGAAGGAATTCCATATTACATGGTCTGAATGTAGAGCAAGGACTGGAATAATCGGAGAGCCTTAACTTGGAGAGCCAAGACAGATGAGATAGATACTGGGGAGTGAAATGGAGGTGGTCCTCCATAGGTGCATTGATCAATCTCAAATTGAAGAGTCAGGTGCCCAGTGACCTCCCAAGCTTTATCACTGCATCATGGTCACCACATATACTAATTTCTATTGAAGTGCCATCGCTGCTAAGTGAACGGGCAGCCAAGGACTCAGTTCAGCGTGTAACCCTCAAGATGATAGCTCCGAAACCGTATGAGTAGGTTCTTCCCGGAGGTGGAGGACAAATGTGAGCGGTGCCAGAGAGGCCCGGCCAACCACGCCCACATGTTCTGGTCTTGCCCCAGACTTGTGGAGTACTGGACAGCCTTCTTCGAGGCTATGTCCAAAGTGGTGGGGGTGAGGGTGGAGCCATGCCCGATAGTGGCTGTCTTCGGGGTTTCAGACCAGCCAGATCTATTCCTGGGGAGGAGGGCGGACGCCCTTGCCTCCCTGATTGCCCGCCGTAGAATCCTGTTTGGCTGGCGGTCAGCAGCACCACCCAGAGCTGCGGACTGGCTGTCCGACCTCTCGGAATCTCTCCAAATGGAGAAAATCAAATTCGCCATCCGAGGGTCGGACGACGGCTTCCACAGAACGTGGGAGCCATTTATGCAACTGTTCCGGGACCTGTTTGTGGCCAACGTACATGAGGAAGAATAGTCGGGTGGCCAAGAACCAGGGGAAAATGGGCGGGAATCGGGGGAAGGTAGCCGGGGGGAGGGGGGAGGGGGGGGGGGGGGGGGGTACGGGCTCGGTATGGGGGTTTGATGGCAAGCCAAGGCCCAAAACCAAACTATAAATAAATGCCTATAAACATGTGCCTCGGCCATATTGGGGAATGTAAAATATGTATGCTGGCTAAAGGGGGCGGCCACAATTATTGTTATGAAGATGCTTACCTGTAAATATTCATGTTAAATTTTTGTGTTTTCCTTTTTTTTTTCTCTCTCTCTAATAACTTGTAATTTGTCATATATAAAATATGAAAACTCAATAAAAAAACATTTATAAAAAAAAAAAGATGATAGCTCCGATACCGCGTGACCCTTCAGGGCGTCACTTTGAGTCAATGTGTTGTAATGAAGTGGCTACTGATGTTGCACAGACCTTCGGAAACCTTTGAAAATGTAGCCCCTCCTCAAAAAACTGGAATGCTCACAACATTAATTTTCTCAGAGCTTTCGGCTTTCAAATTAATGGAACTAGCTTTTCCTACACACTCAATTTAATCACCGCAACAATCGCTCAGGGAAGAGGCGACAACCTAAAGCCAGGTTTCCACAATAGCAACTTGAACAGCTCTTTCCATTCTCATCCTGTGAGGGAGCATTGGAACCTCAACAATGCCAAACTCTCCTCTTCCTTCTTCATCCACCTCCGCCATTACAAGTGATTAGAAACGCAGGAAACTCTATCATTCAGGAGAAGCACACAAGAGGAACCAGATCACATAACCTTATGCAATAGAACTGTAACATCCTAGAGCACAGAAGATGACTGGGCTCACTGTGCTGTCTCTTTGAAACAGCTAGCGTATTAGTTCCACTCCCCTGCTCTTTCCCTATAGCCCACTTCAGGTATCCATCCAACTCCCTTTTCAAAGTTATGTTATTATAATAATAATAATCTTTATTGTCACAAGTAGGCTTACATTAACACTGCAGTGAAGTTACTGTGAAAATGCCCTCGTTGCCACACTCCGGTGCCTCTTTGGGTACACAGAGGGAGAATTCAGAATATCCAATTCACCCGACCAGCACGTCTTTCGGGACTTGTGGGAAGAAACTGGAGCACCCGGAGGAAACACAGGCAGACATGGAGAGAACGTGCAGACTCCACACAGAAAGTGACCCCAGCCGGGAATCGAACCTGGGACCCTGGCGCTCTGAAGCAACAGTGCTAACAACGGTGCTATTACCTTACCAGTAGGGCAGGGGGTTCCCAAACTGTGGGTCGAAACCCCCACCCGAAGCCATCAGTTCCCTCTCCTCCACAGCAGCAATAGAGCAGAGATGCTGAGGGCAGCAGCTCCAAGGCCCAAGGAGCACCTCTGACACAGCGTGCATAAGCAGGAGGTGAAAAAGTGAATCACTGGCTGTTCCCCCAAGGCCTCCTCCCCTGTATGCTCTCAGAGCTCGTCACATCTCCCATGGCGATACATCCCCCTCTCCACCGTCTCACTCTGTGGGAATTTGAGCTTCAAAACGGGATCACGGTGGTGAAAAACTGGGAAGACGGCATGCAGGAGGGACTGGGTAAATGGAATTCAATAGGCTTTTCCCCCAATAAACACTGATTGGCTGCAAATTACAATTGTATTGTACCTGCCTTCTACTCATTAGTATTCCCTCTTTTAAAGTTCTTTCCCCATTAATAAGAAATGTAAATGTATTCCCAGTTATCTTCTTGGGGCCTCACGGTAGCATGGTGGTTAGCATCAATGCTTCACAGCTCCAGGGTCCCAGGTTCTATTCCCGGCTGGGTCACTGTCTGTGTGGAGTCTGCACGTCCTCCCCGTGTGTGCGTGGGTTTCCTCCGGGTGCTCCGGTTTCCTCCCACAGTCCAAAGATGTGCGGGTTAGGTGGATTGGCCATGATAAATTGCCCGTAGTGTAAGGTTAATGGGGGGATTGTTGGGTTACGGGTATACGGGTTAAGTAGGGTGATCATTGCTCGGCACAACATCGAGGGCCGAAGGGCCTGTTCTGTGCTGTACTGTTCTATGTTCTATGTTCTATACTCCTTTAAAAGGGACCTGCAAAGCAATAATGAAGGAAAGACAAGCTGCATTTAGCGTGGGAGACCAAGATAACCATTTTATTATTATTTGTTGCTGTTTAACATGAATGAGCAATGTACCCAGAATGAATTTCTGGATGGGTAATAAACTGAAAGTTAATTGAAGGGAGGTAACCACATTCCACCAGCTGGACCAAACAGCAGGGAGGTGGCATTCTCCAGGACCTTGGACAATGCCACCCTGGAACCGAGCGATATAAAGTGTGGAAGAGTGGCCTGTGGAGGTCAGGTTCGCCTCTCTTAAGGAAACAGCTCCTCTTGGCAGCTACCACTGGAATCTCATTACACGAGGAACCACAAACATGAGGCCATGTCATGGGGCAGCTCTAACACGCTGTGGCCCAAGGTTACAAAACGGTTCTCCCGACGTCCGACCGTTTCCGCAGCAACAGTGTCAGTCAGCAAATGTCAAACCTCTTTGAACTCAATTCAGAGAGAAAATAATACGGCAATTTTCTTTCTCCACCTCCCCCTTTCTCCAAATAAGCTTCCTCTCGGCTCCATGCCCTTGTTAATGCCGAGTTGCTCCAGGATGTTGAACAAACCTGCTCCAAAACTTAATATGCAAGAGCAACTCTCTTCCGTACAACTTTCAGTGTGCTGCACCAAAAGAAGTACCTTTCTTCGTCTCGGCAATCAGAAACCCACACTCTGTCAGGGATACCTCTTGTAAACTCACTTATCACAGCAGATCCTTGCAAGTTGAACCTCCACTACTACCTCCAAGTCATGAGCTCTTTATACTTTCATTCAACATTACTTGTATCTATTGCCCGGCCCACCCTTGTGATGAGTGCCCACACCACTGCGATGAACCCGCAGCACAGATACAACCGTGCCTTTGATACAGACTGCAGTGTGCAACAACAAACACAGTGCTCTTATAAATGATACAGTCCATGAGGGGGCTGGCAGCTACAACACAATTAAACATTTGACGAGCTGTCACGGTTAGTCTATTAAAATTCATGTCTTGTATTTATAGGAACAGACTCTCGCTCAGATTGTATGTAGACGGCAACATTTAAACTCAAACAGCCCGCAAAAGCTTGAAGCCAACTGTTTAAAAGTACAGACTTTTGATCGGCAATCAGCACCAGTCAGGGCCAAACACCTAATCATAGAATCATAGAATTTACAGTGCAGAAGGAGGCCATTCAGCCCATCGAGTCTGCACCGGCTCTTGGAAAGAGCACTTTACCCAAGGTCCACACCTCCACCCTATCCCCATAACGCAGTAGCGCCACCCAACACGAAGGGCAATTTTGGACACTAAGGGCAATTTATCATGGCCAATCCACCTAACCTGCACATCTTTGTGACCGTGGGAGGAAGCCGGAGCACCCGGAGGAAACCCACGCACACACGGGGAGGATGTGCAGACTCCGCAGACAGTGACCCAAGCCGGAATCGAACCTGGGACCCTGGAGCTGTGAAGCGATTGTGCTATCCACAATGCTACCGTGCTGCCCTAATGATCAAGTCAGAGGCTGCAAACCCATTTAAGGATGCATTTGCCCGACAGATTTACTGCTGGTGCAAGCTGGCTTTTGGCTGACCAACTCTTCCAACTTGAACAGGACAATAAACTCTTTCAATGACGCTCTGGCAAAGTGGGGCGAGCTACATTCTGGTGTCAGGCTGGGTCCCGACTCTGACTTCAAATCGCATGCATACTCAAACAGCAGTGAGGGTGGAAAATAAAACCGCTTCACAATGATTTGACATCTGTACTTACACCTCAATAGACTAGACCAAATCCACATAAACCAGTGGTTGCAATGGGAATGTTAGAACAAACCCTGCCTCGGAATTCCAATATCTTTGATTTAGCAGAAGTGTACAGCAGAGACAGTACAACAGTCCTCTGACATCCACAGATGGCTTCTGGGTGCCTTTGTAACTGCATATATGATAGATCAGAGATGATGGAGTGGGGCTAAATTCACCCGAGTATGTGTCACCAACGGGGGCTGGTTTAGTACAGTGGGCTAAACAGCTGGCTTGTAATGCAGAACAGGGCCAGCAGCGCGGGTTCAATTCCCGTACCGGCCTCCCCAAACAGGCGCCGGAATGTGGCGACTAGGGGCTTTTCACAGTAACGTCATTTAAGCCTACTTGTGACAAGAAGCGATAATTACTTTGTCAGCCACCGAGCTGGAGACAGATGGATTCTTAAGGCAGGGCTCACATGAAAGAGTCTATGTTACAGCAAACAAATTCTATTAAAAACAGCACTACTGTACCACAATTCATGTCTATTTTAAAACCTCTGTGAGCCACAGCAAAGAACACTAATTTTTTTAAAATAAATTTAGAGTACCCAATCAATTTTTTCCAATTAAGGGGCAATTTTCTTTTAGCATGGCCAATTCACCTACCCTGCACATCTTTTGGGTTGTGGGGGTGAAACCCATGCAAACACAGGGAGAATGTGCAAACTCCACACGGACAGTGATCCAGAGCCGGGATCGAACCCGAGACCTTGGCGCCGCGAGGCAGCAATGCTAACCTCTGCGCCACCGTGCGGCCGCAAAGAACACTCATGACTGATGCAGAGAGTTTCTGTCTCACAATAAAAGCAGGGTTTCTTCAGCAAGATGGGAGTATGTGGAGGGGTAGTTGAGAACATAGAACATACAGTGCAGAAGGCGGCCATTCGGCCCATCGAGTCTGCACCGACCCACTTAAGCCCTCACTTCCACCCTATCCCGGTAACCCAATAACCCCTCCTAACCTTTTTTTTGGTCACTAAGGGAAATTTATCTTGGCCAATCCACCTAACCTGCACGTATTTGGTTAAGAATACAAATTCTGTGCGTACCCATGAGTCCCAGTGATTTACAGCAGTGCAGTCTCCAGGCAAGACTGTCGGGGTAAATACCCAATCATCTCACTACCACCTTCTCATAGGCAATTAGGGGCGGGCAACAAATGCTGACCTAGACAGTAACGCCCACATCGCACAAACGAATAGATACGTGCAAATCGAGGGAGCAGAGTGAGGATAAATGGTGACGCAGAACATGGGAGGCTGATACCTTAGTGAGGGCAGGCCGCAGATCACAACTACCTGTGAACTCCAAAGCAACCACTGTGCGTCTCCGGGTGATGCCACGCGTCAAGTGCGTTACGATCCAGGTTGATGCTATAACTGGATGGTGTCATGTGATAGTACCTGTCAGAAATGGTGTTTTTTTTATAGAATAACTGTAGTGGGTGTACCTTTAAGAAATGGGTGTTTATTACTGCAGTGATGTCAGAGTGTGGGTGGAGCTGGGCGGTCTGTCAGCTTTTAGTTTCACTTCGAGAAAAGCTCGGGTGTGTCGGTGTTTTTTTGGTTTTGTTTCAGTGTTGGAGCTGCAGTCAGCCGCAGAAGGTGTAATGTTGTTCTCTCTGCCATGTAAAGACTATCTCTTGATCATTTGTCGAATTCAGAGGTATAACTGTTCTCAGTAGTGAATACTCCTTTATCCTCTGACAGTCCTCATCGCTATCCACAATTCCACCAACCTTTGTCTCGTCTGCAAACTTACTAATCAGAGCAGTTACATTTTCCTCCAAATCATTGATATATACTACAAACAGCAAAGGTCCCAGCACTGATCCCTGCGGAACACCACTAGTCACAGCCCTCCAATTAGAAAAGCACCCTTCCATTGCTACTCTCTGCCTTCTATGACCTAGCCAGTTCTGTATCCACCTTGCCAGCTCACCCCTGATCCCATGTGACTTCACCTTTTGTACTAATCTACCATGAGGGACCTTGTCAAAGGCCTTACTGAAGTCCATATAGACAAATACACACAGCTCTGAACCCTTTTTCAAAGAATTTACAGTGCAGAAGGAGGCCATTTGGTCCATCGAGTCTCCACCGGCTCCTGGAAAGAGCACCCTACCCAAGATTAACACCTCCACCCTATCCCCGTAACCCAGTAACCCCACCCAACACTAAGGGCAATTTTGGACACTAAGGGCAATTTATCATGGACAATCCACCTAACCTGCACATCTTTGGATTGTGGGAGGAAACCGGAGCACCCGGAGAAAACCCACACACAAACGGGGAGGATGTGCAGACTCCACACAGACAGTGACCCAAGCCGGAATCAAACCTGGGACGCTGGAGCTGTGAAGCGATTGTGCTATCCACAATGCTACCGTGCTGCCCCGAATTAGTGTTTGTGGGTTTCTCCTCAGATACCCCCCCAGATGATGAAATGCCACTCCTAAAAACACACTTTAAAATCTTCTCTCACAATAATAATGCTTTCCCTTACTGGTTTGCCTTCTGGAATCCAGACCAGGTTTTCCAAACGACGTTTTTAAACAAAGCTTCAGCTCCACTTTTAACGGTGAATCCAGTTCAGGATTTACAACAACATCCCTTTAGGATTCTTGACTGCTATACAAGCTGTTCACAATTGCTTTAACTGTCAATTCCCCGACTGTATTAAAATAAACATCAAATGTTTCATTTATCTCTGAAGGTCTGCTGTCCCACTTTAAATCTCGTTACTGCAATTGTCTCTTTAACTCTGAACACTTTGTTTACTCTTCCTTGAACTCTTCTGAACAATATCCTGGTCTCTGTTCTCTTAGCGTCAGGTGTCTTAAACATTCTTTCTATCCCAGTTCCATGTTTATCTGGATTGTATTGTGTTCCTTCGCAAGCTTACAAATTCGCAACTCCCTTGTCCTGTCCAGCTTCTCCTGGCAGTCGAGAGCTGTTCACTCCCCAGTGTCCTGTTTCCAACTGCTCACAAATTCAGCTAAAACTAAAGCATAGAAGTTTCTCTACCTTCCAAGGCCCCAGTTGCTAAGCAATGCCCACATGGTATGACTATTATTTATTCTTCACACCCTCTCTAAGCACAATAGAAACTTAACCATCCCCCACATGTACAAATAAAAAAGAAAATTACTCTGGATGCTGGAATCTGAAAGAAAATCAAAAAAATGCTGGAAAATCTCAGCAGGTCTGACAGCATCTGTGGAAAAAACATGTAGCTAACAATTCGAGTCTGGATGACCCTTTGTCAAAACACACATACAAACACCTTTGTCCAGCATGAATCTAACTATAGGTTCTACCCCCTCCATGCCTCGCCCCTCCCCATCTCTGTGACCTCTTGCAGCCCTCTGGGATCTCGGCGCTCCTCCAATTCTGGCCTCGTTCACATCACTAATTTTCAGTGCTCCACCAATGGCAGCCCAGTCTTTAGCTGTATAGACACTTAACTCTGAAATTCCCTCGCTAAACATCACCAGACATCTTTCTGTACTTCTCTCCCTTCCTTCAAGGCATGTCTGAAACTAACCTCTCTGATCAAACTCTTGGGTCACCTGCTCTTATACCTTGTGTGGATCAGTGTCAAATTTTGTTTGATAACTCACTCGAGAAACACCTTGTGCTAAAAGGCTTTAAATAGATTCGGGTTGTTACAAATGCAAGTTGGGGACAGCACGGTGGCGCAGTGGTTAGCACTGCTGCCTCACGGCGCCAAGGTCCCTAGTTCGATGCCGGCTCTGGGTCACTGTTTGTGTGGAGTTTACACATTCTCCCCGTGTTTGCGTGGGTTTCGCCCCCACAACCCAAAGATGTGCAGGTTAGGTGGCTTGGCCACACTAAATTGCCCCTTAATTGGAAAAAATGAATTGGGTACTCTAAATTTATTTTTTTTAAAGAAATACAAGTGTGAATAGTTGATTCATTTCACTGGCAAAATACTTTGGTGTGTTTAAGTTAGGCATCTGTTAAGTCTTAGTAGACAATAGACTTAGCAGAGGGTGTATATGTCACTTCTGTATCGAACATTGTCTATTGTGGCATGAGAGGCCGATTCACGAAAACGGCAAACCCTTCTGCGGCTGGGACAGGATAATAACATTGGCCTGAGGTCGCTGATGCTTTTTCTTTCCAGCAAGCTCTCTTCTGACATCTGGTCCGGTATATCCTCCTACTCATCCAGGTGCATGCCTGAAGAGGCTTTTGTTGACCATGGACTTCCATTGGATCGGTCGATGATTATTTTTGGCAAAGTGCTGCAGTGGTTTCTGCAGCATAGCTGCCAGGAAACTCTCTCACTCTTACCGCCCGCCATCAGGAT
Organism: Scyliorhinus canicula; assembly: GCF_902713615.1. Classification (NCBI taxonomy): domain Eukaryota; kingdom Metazoa; phylum Chordata; class Chondrichthyes; order Carcharhiniformes; family Scyliorhinidae; genus Scyliorhinus; species Scyliorhinus canicula. Next base: position 21,429,940 of record NC_052169.1, on the reverse strand, counting down.
TTACAGGCTGATAATCAACCTGTTCAGCCACATTATAAACTCATATTCTGTGGCCATCAAAATCTGAAGGAGTGGTTAACCCCCAAGACCTTCTGGAATATCATTCTGACTTCCAAGTCGGAAAACTATGGTTCACGTTCCACTCAAGAGAGGGAGAATCATAGAATCCCTGGTGTAGGAGGACATTCAGTCCATCGAGTCAGTACCGACCCTCTGAAAGAGCTCCCCCACCCTAACCCCGTAACCCTACCTAACCTGCACATCCGTGAACACTAAGGGGAAATTTAACACGGCCAATCCCCCTAACCTGCACTGTAGGAGGGTACTCCCCAGAGCACTCGGAGGAAACCCCACACAGACACGGGGACAAAGTGCAAACTCCACAGAGTCATCCAAGAATTGAACCCGGGTCCCTGGTGCTGTGAGGCAGCAATGCTAACCACTGTGCCACCCTGCCGCCCCTGAAGCAGCACGAAGACAAAGCTAAAAATCAATTCAATAAAGGCCTCTTTATTGTCAATAGTCTCAATTTTCAAACATTTAAGATCCCAGTACCACAGAGAAAATGAACGCTTCAACCAAAATTATTTTTATAATAGATTAACTGTTCATTCATTCATCTGTTAATTGTGGGAACTTGCTGTACACCGATTGGCTCCTGCATCCACCACGTAACAATGACTAAAAAGTACTTCAACAGCTATGAAGCACTTCAAAATGTTACGACGTTATAAAAATCTCAACTTTCTCACACAGCATCAAAAGAATGAGCATTGCATCAAATAGCAGGGAGCGAGCATAAATCCCAAGCAGTTTCATCAAGTTTGAGTGCTGAAAAGCACTTCAGCTGCATTGAAAGTTCAAATGGAAGTATTGGCTGCTTTAGCTCATGTGAAACGAGTCAATGAAATACCCAATATGGATACTGAAGATGTCAGGCAGTTCCATACAAATCAAATCAAGGCGCTCGCCATCCTGATAACAATAATGATAATAATAATCTTTATTATCACAAGTAGGCTTACATTAACACTGCAATGAAGTTACTGTGAGAAGTCCCTAGTCGCCACATTCCGGCGCCTGTTCGGGTACACAGAGGGAGAATTCAGAATGTCCAATTCACCTAACAAGCACGTCTTTCGGGACTTGAGGGGGGAAACCGGAGCACCCGGAGGAAACCCACGCAGACACGGGGAGAACGTGCAGACTCCACACAGACAGTGACCCAAGCCGGAGTCGAACCTGGGACCCTGGTGCAGTGAAGCAACAGTGCTAACCGCTGTGCACCATGCCACCCTGGACTTGGAAATATATCACCATTCCTTCACGGTCACTGGGTCAATATCCTGGCAATCCCTCCCTAACAGCGCAATGGGTGGGCCCACACCTGCGGGTCTGCAGCGATTCAAGGCAGCTCACCACCATCTTCTCATGGGCACTAGGGATGGGCAATAAATGCTGGCCAAGCCAGCAATCCCATAAATTAATAAAAACTCAAGCACACAAAATTAGGTTAATGCCAAAAGAACAGATTTATATTCTCACATTGAGCCAACAAAATAACAAAGAAAGATGGTGGCCCATAAATGATCAACTCTTAGCGACCACTCAATGTTGGCATCCTGTAGCTTCTAACAGAAGACTGCAGTGGTGCTACTGCATAACTTCATTGAAATGGGTGCATTATAGAATCCCTACAGTGCAGAAGGAGGTCATTCGCCCCATCGTGTCTGCACTGACCAACCGACCTAGCCCAGATCTCCTGTCCTATCCCCATAACCCCATCTAACCTGCACATCTTTGGACACTAAGGGACAATTTAGCATGACCCATCCACCTAACCTGCATATCTTTGGACTAGATCACCCGGAGAAACCCGCGCAGACACACGCAGAGAAAGTGCAAATTCCACACAGTCATCCAAGGCCGGAAATGATCCCAGGTCCCTGGCCCTGTGAGGTAGCAGTGCACCGTGCCGCCCCATTGGAGTTTAGAAGAGTAAGAGGCAACTTGATTGAGACATACAAGATCCAGAGGAGCGTTGACTGGGTTGGAGTCCAGTCAAGAAAGCCCAACAGCGTCTCTACTTCCTGCGGAAGCTAAAGAAATTTGGCATGTCTGCATCGACTATCACAAACTTCTGCCACAGAAAGCATCCTGTCCGGCTGCATCACAGCTTGGTATGGCAACTGCTCGGCCCAAGATCGCAAGAAACTGCAGACTGTGGTGAACTGAGCCCAAAGCATCACACAAACTTGCCACCCCCACGTTGATTCTGTCTACACCTCCCATCCAGGGATTGCCTTCTTCCTGACCCTTCCATCAGGCAGAAGGTACAGAAGTCTGAAGACCCGCACATCCAGACATAGGAACAGCTTCTTCCCCACAGCTACAAGACTCAACGACTCTCCCTCAGACTGATCTGTTCCCTGTAACAACACTATTCACAACGCCCTATGCTGCTCTTGCTCATGTATTTACTTTGTTTGGCCCCTTGTTCCACACTGTAACCAATCACTGTTTGTAGATGTACCATTTGTCAATGTTCTATGTCAATTATTCTTTTTGTCTACTATGTAAGTACTGTGTACGTTCCCTCGGCCACAGAAAAATATTTTTCATTAGACTTGGGTGCATGTGACAATAAATCAAATGTGGAGAGGATGTTTCCTCTTGTGGGGGAATCTAGAACTAGGAGGTCACTGTTTAAAAATAAATGGACGCCCGTTAAAAACGCTGCTTACTAACAATCGATATATAGTACTAAAATCCCCCCCCCCCCCCCCCCCCTTCCCTACTCCCACTATATACACTTGTATTCACAACATCCCCTGAATCCATCACAAGGCAGCACCCTCAGATATTCAGCACCACAAACCCTCAATGATGCAACACCATTGAGGGGCCCTTACCCACAGACTCACCACAGGGCAAGACGCTCAGCAATTCTGTGCCACAGTCCACCTTTTGTGTACCATGGCCCTCACTATAGCCCGGCTGCTTTGCCAGCCGCCTGTAAATAGGAATTAAATTTTGTGCAGCCAGAGACCACAGCTACAGTGTGAGCAAACCAAGTGACAATGTTTTCCATTTGTCAAGCCATTGACTGTGGTTAGCCAAACAAACATCGACTAGTCCTTTGCTTGCAAGACAGTTTCTGGCAACAGCCTGCCATCACCACAGCACCATCATACTCAGATCAGTACTTTAAAATATTAGTCTTCAATGACACCCTGTACAAAGCAGAAATATCCAGCAATACTTCTGGTGTCAGCCATGGTTCAACGGCAACATGGCATGGCTTTGGAATTTACCCCAGAGAGCTGTGGCGGCCATGTCATTGAAATATTCAAGGCTGCAATTAACAGATCTTTTGCACGATAGGGAAGGCAAGGGATATGGGGAACTGGCAGGAAAGTAGAGTTGAGGCCAAGATCAGGTCAGCCATGGCCTTCTTAAATGGCAGAGCAGGCTCGAAGGGCATACCTGCCCCCATGAGCACCAAGTGCCATCTTTCAATTGAGATATTAAACCAAAGCCTCTTAGATGGGTAAAGATCTTTTGGTTGGGCAGCAGGGTGGCACAGTGGTTAGCCCTGCTGCCTCACGGCGCCGAGGTCCCAGATTCGATCCCGGCTCTGGGTCACTGTGTGTGGAGTTTGCACATTCTCCCCGTGTTTGCGTGGGTTTCGCCCCCACAACCCAAAGATGTGCAGAGTAGGTGGATTGGCCAGGCTAAATTGCCCCTTAGATTGTGAAAAAAATGATTGGGTACTCTAAATTTATTTTGTAAAACTTTGGAACCGAGGAAGAGCCATATTGGACTCGACCTTAATTCTCTCCACGGACGCTGCCAGACATGCTGAGTTTTTTCCCCCCAGCACCTTCTGTTTTTACTAAAGACCGGTTTAACCAGAATTCCAACAAGGTCGTCCACTGTTGCAAACGATCAGAACGGCGGGGAGATCGTGGTCGCCCACGCCACTCCGCATTGCACTGAGATAATGACTCAGTTTATTTTTTTCTAACACCAGGAACAGATTCACAGCGTTGTTCCCAAACCCTTCCAAAACCGAAGAAAAAATATATTAATTGTGAGAGTGCAGGCTGTGTGCTTGCTACTGTTTAGCAACCTGCCACATTACGCAATTTTCCAGATGGCCTTCTCGTTCCAATTTTGCCTGTCTTGTCAATGTTCTTCCTGCCTATTTTTGTCATCCTTCAGCTGTAATCAATGCTAAACAAACAGGGAAGTCTTGCACTCTTATTCTGGGCCCAGCACACACCTCTTTGACCAAGAGGAAGTTAGGGACCCCAACACTCATCCGCGACTCCAGTTAAAAATAGGAGAACAGGACGTCAAGAACTTAGCCTGCATTTGCAAACTTACAATTAATATGCAACAAAACAGCCACAAATTATATTTGCTTCCAGGGCGGGCGATTGAATCATCAAATAATAATTGCGACAGAAGACGCCAACAGTTTTTTGTAGCAGTTCACCACACTCTGCGCCTTGATCGGGCAACACGGTGGCGCAGTGGGTTAGCGCTACGGCCTCACGGCACCGAGGTCCCAGGTTCGAATCCTGGCTCTGGGTCACTGTCCGTGTGGAGTTTGCACATTCTCCTCGTGTTTGCGTGGGTTTCGCCCCAACCCAAAAGATGTGCTGGGTAGGTGGATTGGCCACGCTAAATTGCCCCTTGATTGGAAAAAAAATGAATTGGGTATTGTAAATTTTTTTTTTTTTTTTTTATATAAAGTGCCTCGATCAATCAGACACAGCAGATCTCAAACGGTCAACTGGGTGGTGGTCACTGCACCTTAAAGTGACATTTTCTTTATTTTCTCATTTAGAAACCGCATTTTGTTCCTTCACGCCTTCTGTCCCGGTGAACAGCAACTGCACAACTGCTTCAAAAATAATCCTTTGGGTGTGAAGTGTTTCAGGATGTTGTGGACACACTGACAGAAGCTCATGTCCCACTCGCTACTCGACTACAACCTGGAGCCTTCAGCACACACAACGGAACATCTTGCACAATCAAGCTTCTCGTTTGGCTGTTAAGAGAATGAGGAAATTCACAAAGATAAAAAACGGCTCCATTAGGCCAGTCTCGCATGTCCCAAACAACCTACAGATTCCGAATCTCTTCAATTCCACAAGAGACTCGGTCTGCCCTGGAATGTTGCCAAAACAAAACTTGTCTCAACTCACACCCGGCCAGCCGAATATTCCACCTCCCGAATATACCGAAAGGGACACTCGGGAATACCAGGAGCACTTCCCATTATTCGACAGGCTGCTCTCTCAAAAGGCCACCATTGACGAGGAGATCTGCTGCCTCACAGCTCCAGGGTCCCGGGTTTAATTCTAGCCTTGGGTCACTGTCTGTGCGCAGTTTCCACTCACCGCCCAGTGTCTGCGTGGGTTCCCTCCCAGTGCTCCGGTTTCCTCCCACAGTCCAAAATGTGGTTAGGTGGATTGGCCATGCTAAATTGTCCCTTAGTATTCAAAAGGTTAGATGGGGTTACGGGGATAGGGTGGAAGCCTAGGCTTAAGTAGGGTGCTCTTTCCAAGGGCCGGTGCGGATGAGATGGGCCGAACGGCCTCCTTCTGCACTGTAAATTCTATGATTCTAAGCATCGAGGAGCAGAACAAAAAAATGAACAAATGCAGCAATTGTTTTTTTTCCATAGCTTAAGTTGAATATCGTGATTACAGTACGCCATTCTGCCGGTATTTCATTCCGCTGCATCTCTTCATTTTAGTTGACGATCGATGAGAAAATAAGGGAGGCTCCACAGTTCCCACCAGTTGTCCATTTAAGGCTAGATTTTCTTTCAATCTTACACGCGGCACGGTAGCACAGTGGTTAGCACTGTTGCTTCACAACGCCATGGTCCCGGGTTCGATTCCAGGCTTGGGCCACTGTCTGTGCGGAGTCTGCACATTCTCCCCGTGTCTGCGTGGGTTTCCTCCGGTGGCTCCAGTTTCCTCCCACAAGTCCTGAAAGACATGCTTGTTAGCATGGGGCTGTTTAGCACAGGGCTAAATCGCTGGCTTTGAAAGCAGACCAAGGCAAGCCAGCAGCACGGTTCAATTCCCGTACCAGCCTCCCCGAACAGGCGCCAAAATGTGGCGACTAGGGGCCTTTCACAGTAACTTCATTTGAAGCCTACTTGTGACAGCAAGCGATTTTCATTTCATTTTCATGTTTCATTCATTTTGTTAGGTGAATTGGACATTCTGAATTCTCTGTGTACCCAAACAGGCGCTGGAGGCTTTTCACAGTAACTTCATTGCAATGTTAATGTAAGCCTACTTGTGACAATAAAGATTATTACATCTATTGGAACGACACGTTCCTCATCGGTCTCGGCCCATGAACGATCACACTTTTTAAAAAAATAAATCATTCCCCACCTTCCCTCCACCCCCTACTACTTCCTTTCCATGCATGGCCTGCTTCAATCTCGCTCACTTCTGTGATCTTCGCTAACCGCTCGAGCCGACATCTGTGATGCACGCACATTCCTATGCATCCAACAGTTCCTGCCTCCATCTGCTCGCTCAGTCTTCAGTGCCCTCAATTCCACTGCTCTCCAGGATAACCAGTATTGCAGAAGCGGTTTTTAATGCTGCATCTTACAAAGAGGCTTTATATCCTAAAGTACTGTAACATGGTCAGTTAGAAGGTTTTTTGCTAAGAAAATTTTCACCATTTTATATTGTACTTTTTTTTTTAAACTTACAGCAGCCAGATAATATTTCTTTCAATGATTTTGGAGCTACAGGTTTCTTTTTTACCCTGATAGCGGTAGGTTATTTTTGGAATGACAAGAATTCCATTTCCTGGGACTTGAACGAGGCGATACCCAACAATACAGCAGCTTGCAAGGGAGCAGTGGTATTGAAGAGCTCCCTTCCAGGCACGAGGGCCATTGAATGCAGGTAGGTGAGGGGAGGCCTTAGAACCAACACACAAACCTAATCGGCCAAACCAATCACAATATAGGGCTTTAATGGACCCAGCCTTGGTTTTATATCCCTTAATACGCTTGCCTAACAAAAATCTCCCTCAGATTCCAAATTGTCAATTCACCCTCAGACTCAGCCTTTGGAGGAGAGTTCCAAAGTTTCACGGGCGTGTGGGGTTTGAACACAATCACCTATTTCATAACCGTCACACAACTGTGTACTGCTTAATTGCCCAACTTATTTTAACTAGCTCTACTTCTGTAACTTGCCTTCCCTGACTCCTACAATAATGTAGGCTTGGATACACATGCACAAATCCATGGGAGTGTAAATCTGGAACACCCCCCCCCCCCCCTCAGGGTGTGGTGAACTCAGCCCAATGCATCAGACAAGCTTGCCACCCTCACGTTAATTCTGTCTACACCTCTCGCTGCCTCAGGAAGGCAGACAGCATTATCAGAGACCCCTCCCACCCAGGCTTTGCTCTCTTCCTGACTCTTACATCAGGCAGAAGGTACAGAGGTCTGAAGACCCGCACACCCAGACATAGGAACAGCTTCTTCCCCACAGCTACAAGACTCAACGACCCCCCCTCAGACTGATCGGTTCCCTGTAAGAACACTATTCACGACGCCCTCTGCTGCTCTTGCATTTGCTTTGTTTGGCCCCTTGTTCCGCACTGTAACCAATCACTTTGTCGATGTACCATTTGTCAATGTTCCATGTTGATTATTCTTGTGTCTACTATGTACGTACTGTGTATGTTTCCTCGGCCACAGAAAAATACTTTTCACTGTACTTCGGTACATGTGACAATAAATCAAATCAAACTCATTGAGGCTGGGATCAATTGAAAAGTGTTTAAACGGAGATTGGTCGATCTTTCTTAGGCGGGTATATTAAAGGTTACAGAACCAAGATGGTTACAGATCAGCTATAATTCTAACTGACTGGTGATACAGGCTCATGGGGCTGAATGGTTTACACCCTGTTGCTTGGTTGCTAAAACCTATCTGAAACCCAACAGGATTCTCACTGAAAGGTGGGATATCATTGGGTTAAGAGAGCATCACTGACTCGGGCAGCATCTATTTCCCATCCCCAGCCTCCTTTGAAAAGGTGCTTCAGAATCACAGCAGTCCGCGGAAGTACCTGCAGTTCACTTAGGGAGAGTTTCCCAAGCTTTCGATCCCAGTGACAGTGAAGTCAGGATGACGTGCAGCTTGGAGAGGAAGTTGCAGGTGGTGGCGTTCCTGGGCGCTTGCTGCCCTGGATTCCTGCAGGCGGTAGAGGTCATGGATTTGGAAAGTGCTGGCAAACGAGTCTAGGCGAGTTGCGTCATGTAGATGGTACACACTGCTACCGCTGTGCGTTGGTGATGGAGGGTGGTGAACGGGGTGCTAATCACCCCGTACCAGCCTCCCCGGACAGGCGCCGGAATGTGGCGACTAGGGGCTTTTCACAGTAACTTCATTGAAGCCTACTCGTGACAATAAGCGATTTTCATTTTCATTTTCAAACAGGCTGCTTTGTCCGAGAGTATGTCGAGCTGCGTTCTTTACAGATTTCCCACATTCCCATTTTTTCCACTTAGCTAAAACGAGAACTTGTTTGTATAACACATCTTTAGACACGCTGTGTTTGGTAATCCTTTCCCTCTGCAGTGTCTGCAGGAAGTTATGGCTGTCAGGGATTGTTTTCAGTCACATTGATCATTGTTGCGACTGACAGTGGGTAACTGGAGTATTACGGTGTGATAACAGCTTCTGTAAACAACATTACCGACCGCTGAAGATGCTCCAAAGCTGAGGAACGGTCTTTTCATCTGTCTGGGTAAAATGGCCCAATTAATGGGCGGCACGGTGGTTAGCACTGCTGCCTCACAGCGCCAGGGACCCAGGTTCAATTTCGCCCTTGGGTCACGGTCTGTGGAGTTTGCACGATCTCCCCCATGCCTGCGTGGGTTTCCCCCGGATGCTCCGGTTTCCTCCCACAGCTGAAAGATGTGCGGGTTAGGTGGATCGGCCATGCTAAATAGCCCATTAATGTCCAACAGTGCGCAAGTTAGGTGGGGTTACAGGGATAGGGTGGTGCAAAGGACCGAGATAGGGCGCTCTTTCAGAAGGTCGGTGCAGACTCGATGGGCCAAATGGCCTCCTTCTGCACAGTAGGGATTCCCTGGTTCTAAATAATATGGGCATTCTGGAAACAACAACAGTTTGAGCAAAACCGTAGTGATCGGATGTAACCAAGCGTAACAGCCCCTGGGTTGGGGAACAACTTAAATGGTTGCAATTGGGCGGGATGGGGAGATGGTGGCAATGTCACTGGGCTAGTAATCCAGTGGCCCAGGCTAATGCTCTAGTGGAATTTAAATTCAATTAATAAATCTGGAATTGAAAGCTAGTCTCAGTAATGATGACTATGAAACTAATATCGATTGTAGTAAAAACCCATCTGGTTCAGTAACGTCCTTTAGGGAAGGAAATCTGCCGTCCTTACCCGGTCTGGCCCGACATGTGACTCCAGATCCACAGGTCGGCTCTGAACTGTCCTCTCTGAAATGGTCTGGCAAGCTACTCAGTTCAAAGGTCATTAGGGACGGGCAACAAATGCAGACCCAGCCAGCGACACCTACATCCCTCGAAAAAAGAAAGGAGTAAAAAGGTTCAACCAGAGCTCGGCACTTCCAACAAACCCAAGCTCTCCTTCCAGGTTGTGTGGGTGTAACTTGCTACTACAATGGGTAGGGTTGAGACAAGTTGCATCAGGGCATTTAAACAGGAAGTTAGATAAACATGAGAAAAAGGAACAGAAAGCAGACAGAAGATGGGAGGAGGCTGGTGTAAAGTCTCAACACCAGGAGAGGCCCGGTGGACAGAGTGACCAGCTCCTGCGCTTTAATTCGAGGTAAAGAAACAGTCTATGACAAAAAAACATTACCATGAACAATTAAAGATTCAGACAGCCGAGTAGCTGACAGGAGAGCGCAACTAAGGCCTCAAGATTTGGTTTGAAAAGTGCCTCAGGCAAATGAACTCACTAGGCCGAGAAAAGCTCGCTGGGCGGAAATCAAAAACATCTCCATGTTACCCTTTTTTCGGGAAGGGCTGGTCAATTTAATAGTTGCAACAGAATTCCAGGTTATAGCATCTGGCAGAATACCAAAGCAACAAACTGCGTTTGACATCAACCGAAATGAAAATCGCTTATTGTCACATGTAGGCTTCAAATTAAGTCGGCACATTCCGGCGCCTGTTCGGGGAGGCCTGTTCGGGGAGGCCGGTTCGGGGAGACCGGTACGGGAATTGAACCCGCGCTGCTAGCCTGCCATGGTCTGCTTTAAAAGCCAGCTATTTAGCCCCGTGCTAAACCAGCCCCCCGTTTGATCGGGTTATTAAACATTCATGCAGGATACGCAAAGAGCTGGACACAGGCGAGTGTGGGGCCAACTGAAAAGTTGACTCACAAGTTAATACGACGCGCTGAAGTGACATTGGATGTGATTAGAAGCACAGCTTCCTGCACCTATTCAATGAGCCACTGCGCAGAGAGAGAGTTAACCGGCTAAAGGAAGATCTCCAAATGGGGGCTGTGCAATTCATTTTAATAGAATATACAGTGCAGGAGGTCATTCGGCCCATTGAGTCTGCACCAACCCACTTAAGCCCTCACTTCCACCCTATCCCCGCAACCCAATAACCCCTTTTTGGACACTAAGGGTAATTTATCATGGCCAATCCACCTAACCTGCACATCCTTGGACTGGTGGAGGAAACCGAAGCACCCGGAGGAAACCCATGCAGGCACGGGGAGAACATGCAGACTCCGCACAGATAGTGACCCAGTGGGGAATCGAACCTGGGACCCCGGTGCTGTGAAGCCACAGTGCAAGCCCAATGCTGTAGTTATAATGCAAGTCCTTGGAGCGTGTGAACCGGGGTAGGGAGCATGTGTGGAGTACAGAGCCGTTTCTCAAAGCAAAGCATGAAACAAAGACCCATACACTCAGTTGCAAAGCCCAATGGGCAGTAGTCAATATATCAGTGCAGTTACGGCATTGCTTTCTTTGGACATTTTGTGCTTCGTTGCTGTTCACCGTGGAACAGACATTTTCTAATTTCTCACATCAACCTTCCCAAATCAGGCACAGCACAGGCTAAATCCCTTGCATCGCCCAAAGAACAGCACATCCTATTACATCCAGTGAGAACTTTCAACATGTACCGATGGATGAAGCCAGAGTACTGGGGAAGGGATCCCAAATTAAACCGCAGCCAGCTCCCTCTCAGCACCTCCTCCAAACAATTTTGGCACGACGTCAGCGACTAATTAGAGATATTGGATTTGAATCAAAAACAAAAGGCACTTAGAAGTCACCGATAATTTACACAAAGGGATTCCGAAGGGGCCGGACGCTATCCTTCCAATTCTATCTGCCGAAAAGGTTTTTGAAGACAGTCAGAAGGTCGTCTGCCACCGGAAGTTTCATAAATATTCTGAGCTTCTGTTGTAATCCGGACTCTGGCTGGTTCACGTAATGGTGGGTTTCCTCCGGCTTCCCCTCTCAGTCCAAAGATGTGCGGGTGAGGTGGATGGCCGTGCTAAATGGCCACTCGTGTGCAGAGCATGTGCAGGTTGGGCGGGGTTACGGGGATGGGGCGGGGGGGGGTGCAGCTTGGGTGGGGGCGCTCTTTCCCGAGGGTCGGTGCAGACTCGATAGGCCGAACGGCCTCCTGCTGCACGGTATGGATTCAAAGGTAAAGCGCAAGCACCGTGCGCACACGTGGAAGCCTGGGACTTGTTCACATCACTGCATAAAGGTGACAAGCGTTTCAACAATAATATTATAGCCCACAAAAAAAAACCCTCATACATGCATATTTAATCCAGCGCTTCTGTACAACAAATTACAAGTTGGGCCCAGCAATGCAAGGGGTGTTTGTTTTGTCACGATCCCTCCTGCAACCTGCTGGGCTTATGACATGCTTTCCAAAAGTAGCAGATGGGGAAACCAAGAGAGTATAACACAATTAGAAAAATGTTCCATTAACTTGCATCAAGAGAGTGTAAACAGGAGGGACACACACACATATATAATATATATAGTTACAGATTCCCCCCCCCTCCTTTTTTGGCTGTTTTCCTCGTCCTCTCTGAAGTGCTTTGGGGCGTTTGTTTCCACATTAGATTTGCCGCATAATTACAAGTTATTGTTCTGTCATGCACAGACACCCCCGCTCGTGAGTCAAGGGATAAATACCCAGTCCGTTAAAAGATCAGCAGCTACATATGTATTGACTTTCAAATTTTCATCCGAGTGTTGTTGTGCAAAACTCCTGCTGGAATCCAAATGGCTTCCCCCAGGCCTTCGGGAAAATCCCAATGGAAACTTTGCTGCCTCTCCACGTACGGAGAGTTTTCCTGGTACAGCTGGAACGCTGTCTTAAAATTAAAGGCTCCAACTGCTTAACAAAGGCGCCCTACTGCTCGTGTCAGATTCTGCTCTCTATAAACGCAGCCTGTGAGAAGGCGATGGGTTTTCAAAGATGCCAAACATTCGCAGCTGGATGGAGGACTCTGCATTGTACTTTACCGATCAAAGTGCTGACACGTGCCCGACGAAGGGGCTGGCAGCCACGGGTTAATGGTGGTCAGCAGCGAATTCGCACCAATGTTCCGGGGGGGGGGGGGGGGGGGGGGGGGAGTATGACTGCAGAAGATAGGGCACACCGTCAGTTTTCTGGAATCAATATTAGACCGCCTGTGGTGACTGGTACACTGTTTAACTGCAATTCAGCTTTGTATGTGTGAGAAAAAAAACCTTGCAGCTCATCACACCCCCACAGCCCACATAACATTACATCTGCTACCACATGACAATTAGTAGGGCACAACTGGGGGGGAGGGGGGGGGGGAGATCAGGAAGGAAGCTCACTTGAGGCTTCAGTCATTTCTGTGGCCGTGCAAAGTGGAAGATTCGGTGTCAATCTTGCCTGTTCCTCCTTCCGTCTTATTTTTCAAAGTGATTGGCAAAAGAACTAAAGGCGACAATAATTGTTTGAACCACGGGAGTGGCTACGATCTGGAATGCATTGCCCCGAGAGCGTTGTGGAGGCCGATACAATCACAGCTTTCAATAGGCAACAGAAGCACCTGGAGAGGTTGCAAGGCTATGGGAAAAGGGCCGCGCGGGGGGGGGCATGCTGTCAAAACTTTTTACCTTGCACTCATCAGGACACAAGAATACTAAATTTCAAAGGAAGCAACTATTTATACTTCATGGGAGAAGGGTGTTGATTGGCTGGCAGGGTGGACTGATTGATCGAGGCATTGCCATGAAAGAATGCACTGGGGAACTATTCTCCACGGCAGTGCCTCCAGAACCGCATTGATTTACGTCACAGAAACAGGCCATTCAGCCCAACGGAGTCATGCTGTGCCTACGCTCCACGAGCCTCATCCTAACCATTTGCCACTGACATGCACACACACCCACATCTCTCTATAAGTCGACCTAATCTTACATTTAGTTGTAAAGGCATTTATTAGTCACACGATTCAAGCAATTCACCATGTTTCCTTCAACAGCATCTGCCAAACCCCCCCCCCCCGACCACAAAGCACAAGATGGCAACACCATTAGCTCCAGAATTACCTCCAATTAAATAGCATCCTGACTTGAACACTTAACTCCATAGCTCTATCCCTGGACCAAGTACCAGAATACCCTACTTAACCCCATCTGGGGTGGATCTTCACTAGAAGACCAAAGGGGGTTCCAAGGAGGAAGGCCTGATACCTCCTCCTAAGAACAGCCACCTTGCCAAATGGTCTCCTGCCCATAATTTCTTTCATGTTTCTAACATTCTCTGCATCTGAGAGAGAGGAGCAAGGCACCGTAAATTTCTAATTAACAGTATACACAGATTTTCTACAAAAATCTCGAGTTCATATTTCTCGGTGCTCTATTTTTTTAAATTTAAGAGCACCCGATTTCTTTTTTCCTAACGAAGGAGCAATTCAGCGTGGCCAATCCACCTACTCTGCACATCTTTGGGTTGTGGGGGTGAGACCCACGCAGACATGGGGAGAATGTGCAAACTCCACGCGGACAGTGACCCAGGGCCGGGATCGAACCAGAGTCCTCAGCGGCGCGAGGCAGCAGTGCTAACCACTGCGCCATCGGCAGCAATGCTAACCACTGCCCTTTCCCCATGTTCTGTGGACATAAAAAGATGCTCAAACGACTAGATGTGTGTTCTTCAAAGTGGGGGTCACGGGACGGTGTAAAATGGGTCCGCAAAAGTGATCCCCAAAGATTTTTTATCTGCTCTCTCTGCGTAAACTCTCACTGCAGAACAGTATACGGCACATAAGACTGATGTAGAAGCCGGTGCTGTGGACATTCTTGCCGCCTTGGGTCACTGATACCATCACCGACACAGCCCCCAGCAGCGACTCCCGTTTCTGCAGCGCCTGATTGGTCAGGTTAAATCAGTACCTGCAACTAAAACTAAAGAGTTTCAAACAAAAATCAATTCTCTTCAAGTTTCTGTCCTGAAGATACTCCTGCTACACAGAGTTTCCACTAGAGAGATAGGGCAGCACGGTAGCACACGTGGAGAGCACTGTGGCTTCACAGCACCAGGGTCCCAAGTTCGATTCCCCGCTGGGTCACTCTGTGCGGAGTCTGCAAGTTCTCCCCGTGCCTGCATTGGGTTTCCTCCGGGTGCTCCGGTTTCCTCTCACAGTCCAAAGACGTGCAGGTTAGGTGGATTGGCCGTGCTAAATTGCCCTTAGTGTCCAAAAAAAAAGGTTAGATGGGGTTATTGGGTTACGGGGATAGGGTAGAAGTGAGGGCTTAAGTGGGTCGGTGCAGACTCGATGGGCCGAATGGCCTCCTTTTGTACTGTATGTTCTATGTTTATGTTTTTTGCCAGTGTTCCACCAAAACGGCAGGAATGTGTTTCCACAAGTATCCCAGGCAGCAACTCGTAGTCGGATGATTCCCAAATACAGGATTTAGCAAATAATTCCTGTGTATCCTGTGGGGATCTCCCCCACCTTTCAATTGGTCCATTGTTACAAAGCAGATTCATGTTTGTCCCATTCTGAACTCAGTCTGAAGGGGGGGTGGGAAATGGGTGTGACTTTGGGATCTCAATCAATCCCAGTCAGAGGGGAAAATGCATCTGTACAGAGATTTTTATTACAAGCTACTTAAATCTCTAAATAACAAAAAATAGAAACTATATCTTTATTTACAATTTTTGCATTTAGTAATACAGAAGTGCAAGCAACGAATGTGACATTTTTTAAGTAACTATGGAGAATCTTGGCAGCACGGTGGTGCAGTGGTTAGCCCTGCTGCCTCACGGCGCCGTGATCCCAGGTTCGATCCCGGCTCTGGGTCACTGTCCGTGTGGAGTTTGCACATTCTTCCCGTGTTTGTGTGGGTTTCGCCTCCACAACCCAAAGATGTGCAGGATAGGTGGATTAGCCTCACTAAATTGCCTCTTAATTGGAAAAAAATTAATTAGGTACGCTAAATTTATTTTTTTTTTAAAAACGATGGAGAATCTATTGCGACGGTGGCGTGAGCCGCCGAGAGTCAGCCATTTTGTAAAAGTGGATCGCCTTAAAAAGTTTGAAAAACACTGGCCTAGACGCTCATTCATAGCTTAGAGGAGGGGAGTCGAACCCTACACTGCCGTCAAGAGCTCTCCTTTTAAAAAAAATTTAGAGTATCCAATTCATTTTTTCTAATTAAGGGGTAATTAAGTGTGGCCAATCCACCTACCCTGCACATCTTAGGGTTGTGGGGGTGAGACCCACGCAGACACGGGGAGAATGTGCAAACTCCACACTGACAGTGACCCGGGGCCGGGATCGAACTTGGCACCTCGGCACCGTGAGGCAGCAGCGCTAACCACTGCGCCACCGTGCTGCCCTCTCTCCTGAATAGTGCAACGGGGTCACGGAACCAGTAACACATTAAAGAGAACCTAACTTGGATTTCCCTACAAGTGAATAATTAATAATCAGCACCAGGATGAAACACGAGTCAACACTGTTTCGCCTCTGCAATAGAGGCTACCCCTTCAACATGACAGAGTAACTTTAGACATAAGTTAAGCAATAACGTGCATTTATGTAGTGCCGCTAACACAGTAAAATTTCCACAGTGCTTCACAGGTGCGATATCAAGTGTAATTTGGCACGGAGGCAGAGAGATATTCAGGCAGCTGACAAAGAGCAAGGTCATAGAGACAGGTTACAATGAGAAACACTCCTCACCCCATGAGGAACGCACACAAGGGGCAACTACTGTACAATATTTACCAGGAAGTTTTTTTGCAGGAGGTAAGTCAGTGGGGAGCAGAGTAACATCACCTGAAACCTGGCACGTCATCTACCATTCTTTCCAAAATTGAGGAAGATTGTAAACTAAGAACCCTGGCAGCGCTAAATTCCTGAACACCAATTCATACGGCATCTAACATCAGCTACCTTGCCCGCGGTGATTCTCTGACCTCACTGAGGTTTAACAACATATAAACACGGCGAGCGTAACGTGCCACCCTCTCTGAATTTACTGATGAGAATATGGGTTGGTACATATGAACTTGTCGAGAGACGTTACCAGGAATGAAATGAAGAAAGGAGAGGGGGTGTCAAGGCCAGTGGAAGGCAGGAAGTAAATGTTTCCCTGACTGGGTTGAAATGAAAAGGACTTGCATTTATATAGCGCATTCCATGATCGTAGGAAGTCTTGAAGCGTTTTATAACACTGAGCACTTCTGAAGTTTTGTTACTGAGGATCCACAGCAGCCGATCGTCGCTCAGCAAGATCCCACAAACACCAGTTGCGATAATGACTAGATAATCTGTTGCGATGTTGATTGAGGAATAAATATTGGCCAGTTCTTCGAAATAATGCTATTGGGTTCTTTGCACATTGAGACCCATGCATGATCTGCATTTTTTAATCATGCCTTTCACGATTGCAAGAATATTTCAAAGCGCTCTCTAGCCGGTGAATTACTTTGATAGTGTAGTCGCTGTTGTAATGTGGGAAATGAAGCGCCGACTTTGCGCACAGAAATGAAATGAAAATCGCTTATTGTCACAAGTAGGCTTCAAATGAAGTTACTGTGAAAAGCCCCTAGTCGCCACATTCCGGCGCCTGTTCGGGGAGGCTGGTACGGGAATTGAACCGTGCTGCTGGTCTGCCTGGGTCTGCTTTCAAAGCCAGCGATTTAACCCTGTGTGCTAAACCAGATTCCGCAAAGAGCAATATGATAATGGCTAGATACTCTCTTTTTAACAGAGTAACTGCGCTGGACACTTGAGTGGGTTAGATCAAGAGTAGGAGTATAGGAATCAAAATTGCTGCTAAATACAGTTAGCAGAGAAAAGGGCAGCCAAGCTGGGATATTGGAAACAAAATCACAAAAGCTTTGTCTGAACAACAACTGAAGGAGAAACGGATAGTAAAAACAGAAGAGAGGGCAGCACGGTGGCGCAGTGGTTAGCACTGCGGCCTCACGGCGCCGAGGTCCCAGGTTCGATCCCGGCTCTGGGTCACTGTCCGTGTGGAGTTTGCACATTCTCCCAGTGTTTGCGTGGGTTTCGCCCCCACAACCCAAAGATGTGCAGGGTAGGTGGATTGGCCATGCTAAATTGCTCCTTAATTGGAAAAAATTAATTGGGTACTTTAAATTTATATTTAAAAAAAACAGAAGAGGAAGACGTAAAGGCGGGTGGGTGGATAGCACAGATGTGGACAGACAGACCCTTGAAGAAAGCCGAAGAAGACTACGATGCCAACGGCCCCACTAAGGCCCTGGTGACAATGAACAAACAAGTTGTACTGGAACTCCCTCAGCGCTTCACTGGGAGCGCCAGCTTAGATTTCTGCTCACAAATCTCTGGAGTGCCAGTAGAATCTACGACATTCTGACTCAGAGGCGCTAGAGCTATTGCTGAGTCACGGCATGATACTTATGATAAGCCTTTGGTTAGGCATTGCACACTTCAGTTTGCCAGACTGGATTGCCAAACTGTACAAATATCCTGGAGAAAACTGACCAAATACTTGGAAAATTGAATCTCAAGCTGTTCGGGGAAAAAAATAGCACAACAAGCAAAATATTTGAGTGGTACGGAAAGCAGCAACCAAATCCACCAGAACGTCGTGTGAAAGGGAACCAACATTCAACAGCAAGACACAGCTGCTGGTTCCAGTCTTGATCCAAATATATACACAATTATTTATGGCTTTAACAATGAGGAGTGCCACCTAATTGCTGCTCAGGGTCCAAACATTCTTCCAACAGAGATTCCGAGGCACCAATAGGAACAGGAGACCAGGAAACTGAAGATTGTCCACTTTTTACTGAAGGATCATAGTAATCATAGAATTTACAGTGCAGGAGGACATTCAGCCCATCGAGTCTGTGCCGGGCCCTTAGAAAGAGCTCTCTACCTAAGCACACACCTCCACCATATCCCCGTAACCCAGCAATCACACCTAACCTTTTTGGTCACTAAATGCAATTTAGCTATGGCCAACCCACCTGGCCTGCGGGAGAAAACCGGAGCACCCGGAGGGAACCCACGCAGACACGGGGAGAACGTGCAGATTCCGCACAGACCCAAGCCGGAAATCGAACCTGGAACCCTGGAGCTGTGAAGCAACTGTGCTAACCACTGTGCTGAACAATTTTTTTTTAACACCAATTTGGGGACGGTAACATGCGCCTGTATTGAGTTAAAGATATTGTGTTATCAGGGGAAAAGGCCATTCTGCCCATTGGATTTAAGCCAGTATTTATGCTCAATCAGCATAACACACTCCTTTCTCCCTTGTGCTCATTTGCTTCCCATGAGGTCCATCTTAAAAATTCTTTCTTGGGATGCGAGTCATTAGTAAGGCATTTTATCACCTGGTCGGCGGTGGACCACCCCTTTGAAAGACTTGCCTTCAACATTTGAAAGTGAAAGCACCATGTCGCAGAGGGCAAAGTGGCAATGCCACTCGCACTGAAGCTACATCAGAGTGGCAGCACATGGTAACACCCACATACAGAGCGCCCCTGCTTTTAGATGGTTCTTCATCGGCATCATGAAGAGGTAGGTGGGCCGAGTGGCTTAATTATGTTCCTATGTCTTATGGAGATCTGGCCCGAGCATCACGGTCAAAAGTAGTCGAGAGGTCAATAACAAGGAGTCATAGAGGCAAGATTAAGCGTAGGCGATTTAGAACCGAGGATGTGGAATTCACTTGCAGGGTTGAGGGATAATGAATTCATGTTTGGATTACATTGGCTGGGTGGAGGAAGGAAAAAGGAAGGATGATCCTCGGGTGGCACCCAAAGCCTTCGGAACTCCGGAACGCCGGAACCAAGAAGCTAACGATAGTCATGAACAACTTGTTTTTTTGGATGGCACGGTGGTGCAGGGGTTAGCACTGCTGCCTCACGGCGCTGAGAACCCAAGTTCAATCCCGGCCCCGTTTGTCCGTGTGGAGTTTGCACATTCTTCCCATGCCTGTGTGGGTCTCACCCCCACAACCCAAAGATGTGCAGGGTAGGTGGATTGGCCACGTTAAATTGACCCTCCGTGTCCAAAAAAAAGTTAGGTAGGGTTACGGGGATATGCTGGAGGTGTGGGCTTAGGTAGGGCGCTCTTTCCCATGGCCGGTGCAGACTCGATGGGCCGAATGGCCTCCTCCTGCACTGTAAATTCTATGATTCTATGAATAGAAGTTAAGCATCATGGAAAAATTATGGAAAGAGTAAGGGAAATCAAAGTGAAAACTTTTCCTCAAACGTGAATCATAATGGGACACATGGGTAGATGCTGAGGCAACTATTGGCATTCACCAAGTATTTGAAGTTCCTGTTTAGAGGACTGTGCAAAACAGTTAGGCTAGGCAATGGTCCACGGGCACGGATGGTGGCATATTTGGATCCCAGGTAGCAGTTTTCTAACGAGCAATCAGAAAGTTGGTTGCAAAGCTGAAGTAGCCAACAAAATAACCACACTTGCGTCAAAGGAACTGCACTTACCTAACCGAAGTTCCCCAAAGTTTCCACAGCCGATCTTTTTGCCAACCCTGAAGTTTGGTCCAACCATGAGAACACCAGATGACTGGTTCGAGCCGGGACGAGTGCCATGGGGACTCCGCGCCGTCTGCTTGTTAGTTCGTCGCGTATCTTCCCCTTTCTCCTTCTCTCGGTCTCTGCTTGTTCGACCAGATTCCATAGCAGGCACCTTCTCACTTCTGATCGAAGGAAGTCCAGAGCTCTCGTGTTAAATGCACCAACCGGGTGGGCAATATTGAGTCCGTAAATATGATCAAAGATGGTCATTGAAAAGCATTGCGGTCTTCAGATCCGAAAGCCATCCATCCCCTTAACGCCAGGAAAACAAATTCACTGCCTCCGTCCTCATGGGTGCTTCTCATTCACATTGGCGATATCAAACTGAACCCTGAAAAACAAAAAATTTATTTATAATTCCTTATTCAACCAAAGTATTTAATTGAAACATAGAAAATAGGCCAATCGGCCCATCGAGCCTGCACCACCATTCAATATGATGGCTGCTCATGCAAATTCAGTATCCCACTCCCTCCATACCCCTTGATCCCTTTAGCCGCAAGGGCCACGTGCAGCTCCCTCTTGAATATATCCGACAAACTGGCTCCAACAGCTTACTGTGGTGGAGAATTCCACAAGTTCACAACTCTCAGAGAAGAAGTTCTTCCTCATCTCAGTCCTGAATGGCTTACCCCTTATTCTTAGGCTGTGACCCCTCGTACTGGACATCGGGAACATTCTTCCCGCATCTAGCCTGTCCAGTCCCATCTTTATGTTTCTATGAGATCCCCTCTCATTCTTCGAAACTCCAGCGAGTACAAGCCCAGCCGATATCAGCCCTGCCATCCCGGGAATTAGTCTGGTGAACCATATCCAAAACATTCTATTTGAGTCAACCACTTCATTCAGCCTTTTGCACATTCACTATGTCCAGATCAAGTTAGTTAATTACCAAGCATCAATTCAAATTAAACATGCTCACAGTGATTACATCAAAGCCTCCAAGTTTCAATGCCCACTAGCAGATCACCTGTGGCATTGCTCAGGACAAGTCAGAGGGTAGGTTAAAGTTGTACAATCCAAATTGTGCTTTTTGAAGTGTGGCGGAGCAAGCTCAAGGGGCTGAATGGCATCCTTCTGCTCCTATGTTCGCATGTCCGTGAATCTATTAGAGTCATAGAATCACTACAGTGCAGGAGGAGGCCATTCGGCCCATCAAGTCTGCACCAACCCTCCGAAGGAACACCCCACCAAAACCCACTCACCCGCCCTATCCCCTTAAACCCAGGTCCCTGGCGCTGTGGGGCAACAGTGCCACCCGAGAAAAGTTTGAATATGCTGGGATCCCTTCTCTTGACAGAGGGCTTTAAAAATTAGGAATTTGATAGGGTATATAGCGTTGCCACCTGTGGGGAGTGCAAATCTAGCGTCATGAATATAAAATAGTCACTGATAAAGTTAATGAGGAATTGAGGAGCAACTTCTTTACTGAGTATTAAGAACATGGAATGGGCTACCACGTAGGCTGGTTAAGGTAACAACACACATGCGTCTATACTCTAAGTACAAGGAGAAAGGAGTAGAGTATGATGAAGAGGTGGGACAAAGGGAAATGAAAATGAAAATCGCTTATTGTCACAAGTAGACTTCAGGTGAAGTTACTGTGAAAAGCCCCTAGTCGCCACATTCCGGCGCCTGTTCGGGGCGGCTGGTATGGTCATTGAACCGTGCTGCTGGCCTGCCTTGGTCTGCTTTCAACGCCAGTGATTTAGCCCAGTGCTAAACCAGCCCCAGAGGCGCTCCAGTTCAGCGCCAATTGCCCGTTTCAGAGCTGTAAATTCTCCGCAAACCCACAGTAATAAACAAGATGCTGGCCCGAAGCAAGACTTAATATATAATGGCTGCCAAACATCTTGAAAGTACTCTGGTCACTGACATTCCCCATAATATCTACGACGAGGTGATTTCAAACCAGGACGGTATTCAGGAACTCAAGAAACTATTCTCACCACAGGAAATGAGACAGAAATGAGGCTTCCCTCTACGCATTGTTTTAAAGGTGACTTTACTGACAAAATTATGGTAAAATAAAAATCCATTTTCACAAGATGTTATAAAAAACCAGGGAGCAGCAACTTTTACCCAAAAAGCCTTTTTGAAAAAGTTGCCCAAAATTGAAATAACTAGGAGCCAATAGAAATTCAGCATTCCTAATACAATTCGTGACGAGTTGTCAAGCGCCTCTCGTAGAATTTGCATTTATAAAAGACATGCATTGACCTTATGTACCAACGGGGGGGGGGGGGGGGGGGGGGGGGGGGGGGGGGGGGGGGGTGGGGGGGGAAGAGAGAGAGAGATCAAAATTACATAGGCCGACGTCTGAATTTACATTTAACTTTTTTTGTTGCATCTTCTAATTTTTGTTCTTCATAGCTTCATATGCACATTCATGTTCTGGGGTGTCAATTTACATGAATTATATATAAGCATGTTCAAAAAAATGTGAAAATGGTCAACCAGATTAATTTAACCCTGAGTGTTCTAAAAATCAGGCTGACAACCAATTTAAGATCATCTGACGGGCTTGCAGAATGGTTCACTTATGCGTGTTAGAAGCGACATACATAGTACAGAGGGACCTGTTCTTTGCAGACAGAAGGAACATGTATACACATTGCACCTATTTCAACTGAACAAAATAGGGGACAGCCATGCTCTGGTTCATTCTCTGGGCAACGCCCTGACCAATCTTTTTTTTTGGATATAAATTTGGTGTACCCAAATAATTTTTTTCAATTAAGGGGCAATTTAGCATGGCCAATCCACCAAGCCTGCACATCTTTTGGGTTGTGAGGGCAAAACCCACACAAACACGGGGAGAATGTATAAACTCCACATGGACAATGACCCAGGGCCGGGATTCGAACCTGGGTCCTCAGCACCACAGTCCCAGTGCTAACCACTGCGCAACATGCCACCCTGTCTTTGAATATTGTTACGGCCGAGGTAAATAAGATTCCTGATAAACAAGGGGGTGAAAGGTTATTGGGGTAAAGCGGGTGGTTACAATCAGAACAGTCATGATCTCATTAAAAGACGGAACATGCTCGAGGGGCCGAGCGGACAACTCTTGCTCCTAGTTCATATGTTAATGGAAAGGATTGGAAGCCACAAATGAGATGTTCAAATGCTTCGAACGGCTGGAGCCAAAGTTCATGCTACATAACAAGAGCATTTGATAATAGCATCTCCAAACTCAGGAGGACGGAGCTCAATCCCGGTTCCTGGCTCGCCCAGCAAGTGGACGCCTCTAGAATCAGAGGGCTCTCGCTCGAATTGTCTGTCAACATCCAACAGAATGATGGGTGCTGATAGCCACCCCATAATCGCATGGATTGTCCACTGTAGCGAGCTAACCACTCTGAGCTGGTATAAAGATGATTCACAATGCTCGGAGCGTTCATGTCACATCGTAATGACCAGTTTGCAAGTCCTTCCACGACTTCCCATTACTCTTGAGGTAAGAGCACAATGATCCAAAAAGTGTGATCATCTCGAATCAGGTCGTTGAGATGATTGCTCAAACTCTGCAAATTTTTACTCGGCTCCTCTCTGCATCGTACAAACCGTCTGAAACGTGCGGGACTTTCCGGGAGCGCCCCCCCCCGAACCCAGGAATTCCCGCCTGAGGTCAATGGACTGTCAAGTTTTCTGTTTCACCCGCAGAGGTCAGGACCAGAACGTTTACCCAAATGCGTCTGCGGGAACGAGTGGTCAGATCGACTCGCTTCAAGGTACCTACTACCACGCTCAATCTGGCCAATAATCATACCATCCAAATGAACTTTGGTTATCAACGGTGGAGCAACCACACATCCCCTTACTGTGATAGCCATAGTCCATAACAAGAGAGTGACAGTGAGCAAACACAATAAGATTATAAATGAACGCAGTAAAGGGAGATTCTATTTCTAGAATACAGCATTTGGTACAAGCACAGTATCTGCAATGTTGCAATTACTGGCATAATGGATTGTGTTCTGAATGCTCCTCATATAAATCAAGATGAACCATAGCCAGCTAATTTTCACTGAAAAATAACGGCCGATTCTTCACAGCGGAAAGGTCAACTGGCTGCCACAAATCAGGCAGCGACGGCTAAAAGAAAGCCCCCCCTGAAGAAATGTGGAACTACTCCGACCACATTCTGCCGCCTCAGTAAAATGGAGATCGGTACTGTGCTAATGTAACATAGCGGCTCACCTTGGGCGGTGTGCCTTAGCAAAGGAACAATTCGTCAGTGAATAAACAAATAGTTGCACTGCATGTTTCTCGGCACAGGGAAGGATGCTTCAGACAAACTCAGCTTCCGCCGGCATTTCCAAGGCAACCCCAGGCTTTTCTTCAACCTGCTCCACATCTGCAATGTTTAGTTATAAAGTCGTCCGAAGATGTGCGGGTGGATTGGCCATGCTAAATTGCCCCGTAGTGTCAAACGGTTAGGTGGGGTTATGGGGATGGGAGAGTGGGCCTAGCTGGGGGTGCTCTTTCAGAGGGTCCATGCAGACTCAATGGGCCGAATAGCCCCCTTCTGCCCCCTGTAGTGATTCTACGATTCTAAGAGAGAGAAATGAAAGGCTTCTTCATCGAACAGTAAAACAGGCAGTCACACCTGGTCATCCTCACCTGACCTACAGCAAAATATCTGCATTTATATAGCAACTTGCACAACCTCAGTGAATCACAAAGCACTTTAACGCCAATGAAGTATCTTTGAACTGTAGTCACTATTGTAAGGCCGACGATGTGGCAACCAATTTGCCTGCAGTAGGTTTCCACAGGAGGAGGGGTGCGTTAGCTCAGCTGGCTAGATGGCTAGCACGTCGATCTGACAACACCAACAGCATGGGGTTAACCCCGTTCCAGCTGAAGAAAAGTTTGGCCCCACCTGTAAGAAAATAAATTGCGGCAATTTTCCTAAACTCCGCAAACATTTGGCAAAGAGCCTGCCTTTGGGCCCAGAACTCAGGAAGAACTTGTTGTTCCCACAAACGACAATGTGCGATGAATTATTTTGGGTGTCAAGAGCACAGGACACTGGAAGAAACCCCCTTGGCTCTTCTGACCTCCACCTGACAGGGCAGATACAAAAGCAAGCACGTTCAACAGTGCGACACTCCCTCACCACTGCACTCGCTGCAATTCTAGCCTCGACCCCCTGCTCAAATCTCAGGGCTCAAACCCCAACCTTCTGATTCAGAGGTAAGAGCCATCGCTGACACCCACAGGATAAAGCAACAGCGTTATCTGCGCTGTTTAAAACTGCAGAGAAAAACGTGTTTGAATACAGATAACCCCCGAGTAGTACTGGATTAGATAATGACCACTATCAATTCAACTTATCTAATGATTCCAATTTATTCCTCTGCTGAATTCCTATCCTATTTACATTGCTGATTAATATGGGGGGAGATTTCTGCACAATTACTTTGAATCTGTAGACTGGATATAAAAATCCTCCAATATCCACTCTCGTTTGTACTCCACTTCAAACAACTCCGTGATTTCACACCAACATGGATTTATCCCAGTATGTTTAAAGATTGTGGCCAGGCGTTCAAACAAATTAAGTGGGAGCATCTCAGACTTGCTGCTGTTTCCACCTTTCCAGTGATTTGTTAACTGTGCTCGCAAATGATTAAAACCTAACCATACGTAACACTGTAGCCCGATGCCATGAAGGTGTGTACGTTTCCTTTCTCGAAAACAGCTGGAGATGCCACAGCCAGTTACAGAGCAATACCTTAGGATGATGAAATGCATGTAGCAGAGCACAAAATAATTTTCTAACCTCCAATTTCCATTGTCAGTCAAATCGGGGAACAGGCGCGAACAGCTTTCTGGTAACAGACCTATCTGCCCAATTTCCAGTGTGCGAACCTAAGCATTTTTTGTTTGAGCCACATTCATTTTACAGCAGTGACCATGTCACAATGCTCTAGAGTCAGAGGTCTACAGCACAGAAAAGGCCCTGCGGCCCATCGCGTCTCCACCAGTCACAACCACCTAACCATTCTAATCCCATTTTAGATAGATAGAACAGTACAGCATAGAACAGGCCCTTCGGCCCTCGATGTTGTGCCGAGCAATGATCACCCTACTCAAACCCACGTATCCACCCTATACCCGTAACCCAACAACCCCCCCCCCTTAACCTTACTTTTTAGGACACTACGGGCAATTTAACATAGCCAATCCACCTAACCCGCACATCTTTGGACTGTGGGAAGAAACCGGAGCACCCGGAGGAAACCCACGCACACACGGGGAGGATGTGCAGACTCCGCACAGACAATGACCCAGCCGGGAATCGAACCTGGGACCCTGGAGCTGTGAAGCATTTATGCTAACCACCATGCTACCGTGCTTTCCAGCCTTGTACGCCTTAGCATCGCAGGTGCACATCCAAATACTTCTGAAATGCTGCGAGGGTCTCTGCCTCCACCACCCTTTCAGCCGCGAGTTCCAGACTCCCCCTGGGTGAAAAGGTTTTTCCTCACATCCCCTCTAAACCTCCTTCCCCTTACCTTAAATCTATGGCCTAGGTTATTGACCCCTCCACCAAGGGGAAAAGTTTCTTCCTGTCTACTCTATTTATGCCCCTCATAATTTTATATATCTCAATTGTGTCCCTTCCCCTCAGTCTCCTCTGCTCCAAGGAAAACAAGCCCAGTCGATCCAATCTCTCTTCATAACAAACTCTCCAGCCCAGGCAACATCCTGGTAAATCCCTTCTGCACCCTTTCCAGAGGCTATCACATCCTTTTTATAATGTATCACATCCTTTTTAAACACAATACACTAGCTGCAGCCGAACCAATGTTTTGTATGATCTAGAGTGGAGAATACTGGCCTTTCAATATCCTTCAACAAAATTAAACAGCCTATCCTCTCAGCTGTGAGAGCTTCACAGTGAAAGTCATCTGTCCCACGGACGGGTGGATTCTCAAATGGCTCGAGTGACACGTTTTAGAATTGAATGGGAAGGGACAGATTGGGAGTAAAGTATTTCCTAAAACAGTCTTCAGAACTCGAAGATGGAAGCAAATTACTGCGGATGCTGGACTCTGAAACAAAAGCAGAAAATGCTGGACAATCTCAGCAGGGCTGCCTGTATCTGTGAAGAATGAACGGAGCGACGTTTCGAGTGTGGATGACCCTTTATCAAAGCTAGAGAGGACAGGTTTCTACTATAGCGGGGGCCAGGAGCAGTGGGGCTGGTAAGAGCGGCAGCGAGAGGTGAAGACTGACAACTGTGTTGTTGACAAAATGACGAAGGGAATGTAAATGGTGGAGATAATGACTAAGAAGGGTGCTGGCGGCTACACATGGAGATCAGAACGTGCTAATGGCAGAACAGGGGTAAGCAGTGTGGCAAAGGACACCTGGAACAGGGAACAGGTGGCCCTAGTGGGGGAATAGAGAAAACAGTGAGGGTAAAACGGATCGATGAACTAAGTGAAAATACATTGATAGAAATAAAAATGGGATGCAGGTGGAGGACAGAGTGCACAATCTGAAGTTGTTGAACTCAATGGTAAGTCCGGACGGCTGCAACGTGCCTAATCAGAAGACGAGGTGCTGTTCCTCCAGTTTGCGCTGGGCTTCACTGGAACATTGCAGCAGGCCAAGGACGGACATGTGGGTGCGGGAGCAGGACGGTGAGTTGAAATGGCAGCGACAGGGAGGTCTGGGTCCTGCTTGTGGACGAACCGGAGGTGTTCTGCAAAGCGGTCACCCCAGTCTGCATTTAATCTCTCCAATTAAATGGGGCTGGTTTAGCACACTGGGCTAAATCACTGGCTTTCAAAGCAGACCAAGGCAGGCCAGCAGCACGGTTCAATTCCCGTACCAGCCTCCCCGAACAGGCGCCGGAATGTGGCGACTGGGGACTTTTCACAGTAACTTTATTGAAGCCGACTCGTGACAATAAGCGATTTTCATTTTCATTTCAATGTAAAGTAGACCACACTGGGAGCAGTGAATGCAATAGACCAGATTGGATGAGGTGAACGTGAAGCACTGTCTCACCTGAAAAGTGTGTTTAGGCCCTTGGATGGTGAGCAGGTTGGAGGTAGGTGGGGGGCTGCACCTTCTGCTATCGAATGGGAAGGTTCCGTGGGAAGAGGGCGAGGTGAAATTGAAAATTGCTGATCCAAACAGCAAGGTTTAGCAACATAGGTCATTCAGCCCTTTCAGCCTGCACCGCCTTTTAATACGATCATGGCCGACCTGGTTCTGTCAATTCCACTTTCCTATCTGCCCCTCTGATCCTTGACACCCTTGCCCATCAAAAATCCAATTAACTCTGCCTTGAAGAAATTTGATGGCCCAATCTCCAATGCTGGCTGGAGAGGGAATTCCACACCCTTTGAGAGAGAGAATAAATTCTCTGCTCAAACAGTACACATTTTATTCCTAAACCCTGTCCCCTGGTTCTAGTTTCTTACGAGTGGAATCAACATCCTGGTATCTAATGTATCAAACCCCTCAGGATCGTGCATGTTTCAATAAGATCACAATAATAGTTTTTAAACTTTTGAACGCCACAGACTTGAGTTTTGGACAGACACCGGTTTAGTGTTTGGCTGACATTCAAGTACAATTCAACAAAGCTCAGAAGGCATCATAAGCCAGGGGAACTAAGAAACCCAGAATTTGGGGAGTTCACATGAACTAGAAATGCAATAACCTTATTAGGAAATTACAAGAACAGGTAAAACACTGGGGGGGATATATAAAGCAAAGCTTGCCACAGGTAGAATTAATCCTGAAATTACATGGAAACCACAAAGAGGTATCTATGAATTAATCACTGGATAGTGTAACAAGAGCCTTTGTAGCTCTGAGCTACAGTAATTACACAAGTGCCTGGTTTCCCAGCTTCAAAGGCACACCAAGCACTATCTTCATGGCAGCGACACTTTCACACATGCAATGGTAAAGGGCAGGGGCTGGTTTACAGGTCACATTAGCAAATTGACAAAGGAACAATAAGGAATGACATTCACACAGCACATTTCATGACCTCGGGATGTCCCCAAAGTGCTTCACAGCCACTGGAAAACATTTGAAGCGCCGTTGTTAGCTCTAACGTAGGAAAAGCAGTTTAAGCTCTCACAGCAGCGATGAAATCAATGATCTGGTTTTGGTGATGTCGGTCGAGGGGGCGAATCCTTAGCCGGGACACCAGGGAGAACTGCGTTGCTCTTCTTCAAACGGTGGATGTGACCTTCTATGACCACCTGAAGGGGAAAACAAGACCTTGATTTAGTGTCTCATCAACAAAGAGGTACTTCCAACAGTGCAGCACTCCCTCAGTTTGGCTGAAATGCCAGCCTTAGAATGTGCTTACGCCTTCAGTGAAGGACTTGAACCCACAATCTGCTTACTCAACAGGGAAAAGCACAAAGGCGTGCGTCAAAAACACACATTCCTATCACGATAGTTTTAAAAAAAAATTTAGTGTACCCAATTCATTTTTTCCAATTAAGGGGCAATTTAGCGTGGCCAATCCACCGACACTGCTCATCTTTGGGTTGTGGGGGTAAAACCCACGCAAACACAGGGAGAATGTGTAAACTCCACACGGACAGTGACCCAGAGCCGGGATCGAACCTGGGACCTTGGCACCGTGAGACAGCAGTGCTAACCACTGCGCCACCATGCTGCCCCTTCTATCACGATAGTTAACATACGTGCGTATCTCATCGTTAACGTGCAAGGGCGTCTCGGGCACATCACAAAGAGGTGTTGGGGAAAAACAGATGCCAAGTTAAACATTGACTTGAGAGAGGTGAGCAAATATTTGGTCAAAGAGCAAATTAAAACGGGTGCTGGGGAATCTGAAGTAAAAACCCAGCAGGTCTGCATGCATCTGTGGAGAAAGAAACAGAAAACTGTTCTGGTGACGAGTCATATAGGGCTGGTTTAGCTCAGTGGGCTCATCACCTGGTTTGTAAAGCCGAACAAGGCCAGCAGTGTGGGTTCAATTCCCGTACCAGCTTACCCGAACAGGCGCCTGAATGTGGCAACTCGGGGCTTTTCACAGTAGCTTCATACTTGTGACAATAAAGGATTATTATTGTATTAGACTTGAAACGTTAACTGGGTTTCTCTCGCCACAGGCGATGTCAGACTGGAGTTTATCCAGTACTTTCTGTTTGTATTTCCCATGGCTTTAAGGAGAGGGGGAAGTGGAAAAGGATTTGGAGAAGGGAATTAGAGAGAGTGAGACAGAGACCCAGCCCCAACTGATGGTGCATTCCAAATCATGCTGAGCATATTGTACAGACATCAGGTGGACACAGCGGCCAGCTTAGTACTTTTTTGGGGGGGGGGGGGCATTAGCCAATGAATTTGCTACTGGCGACAGGTCAGCTATTTTAACAACATCCGAATGAGCGACAGCATCAGTAACGTTCTTGGCCGTGACCCAAAAGTTAGCAAGCGGCTTCGCAATTAATTCCTGATCCCCACATGGCCTCCCCAGCCTGGTATGGGGAGAGGCTGTGTGGGCCATCTCACGGAAAAGACTGCAACTTAACTCAAATACGATAAATGCGACTTAAAACAGCTCTCAGACAGAGCAGCGGCAAAACTGCGATACACGGATTTTATCGATCAAGCGGAAAATTCCTGCACACTAAAATTCCCAGGCATTATAAAGGAGGGGTTCGAGGAGAGGACGCTTGCTCAAGCACAAGGGGGCAGGGATTTGAAGCAGATGGTTGGGTATGCAGAACCCAGACTTGGTCGTCGGCGAAATGCTGCTTCCCTTACAAGCTGGCAAGCTTCACGGCCATCACAGCTGGGTAAGCGACAGAAGGAACACTGCAGAAACCCTGCACACTACCTGCCAATCAAGAATAGGAGTTGCGACCTTGGGAAAAAGACACAATGCAGAGACAGCCCACACAGAAATTAAATGATGATGGCAGCAAACAGCCATGGACAACAAAGGAAAAATATAGAGAAATGATCCAAAAATGATCATGTTAACGCTATCCAGAAACAGACGGATGCTCTAACCACCACTGGTTTAGCTCACTCGGCCAAATCACTGGCTTTTAAAGCAGACCAAGCAGGCCAGCAGCACGGTTCGATTCCCGTACCAGCCTCCCCGGACAGGCGCCGGAATGTGGCGACTAGGGGCTTTTCACAGTAACTTCATTGAAGCCTACTCGTGACAATAAGCGATTTTCATTTCATTTTTCATCAATAAGTTCATAAGAAATCGGAGCAGAATTAGGCCATTTGGCCCATCGAGTCTGCTCCGCCATTCGGTCATGGCTGATCTCATCCGGGCCTCAACTCCACCGTTCTGCCCGTTCTCCATAACCCTTCACCCCATTACAAATTAAAAATCTGTCTAACATCCTCCTTAAATTTCCTCACTGTCCCAGCAACCAGCACACTGTGGGGTAACAAATTCCACAGATTCACAACCCTTTGGGAGAAGTAGTTTCTCCTCAACTCCGTTTTAAATTTGCTACCTCTGATCCCAAGACAATGACCTCTCGTTCTAGAATGCCCCACAAGAGGAAGAGTAATTGAACTCAAAATGACCATCCACCATGAAACAAGACTCAAAATGGCTTCCCAACATTTTGAGGACAAAGTCCATATTGTCCAGTTTTGACAGCCAGGGTCAAAGGTTCAGTCCAATACTGACTGACTCACGGAACATTAATGGACTTCAACTTTTGACCTATTATTTTTTTTTAATGGGACAACGGAATGCATCGACAGTAGTCTGGTATTAACATATCGCAAGAGCATTAAAGCATTCGGGTGCGGAAAAATTAATGTAATGCTTTTCATGAGGCATCACAAAACATCGAGATTATGGAGGCCATTCTGTGCAGCTTTGCCCACCCTTCCAGAATGGCGCTGGAGTTCTCCCCCGCCAATTCGGATATGATTCCGACATATTTGAGTCCACCGCTCTTAACTGAGGCTTCACTCCATCGCTCCCAGTAATCTGCAGCACAAGCCCAGAATTCGCTGCGGTAACAGGAGTTATTCTGAAACGATTGGAGTTAAATATTCATTGCACCAAATTGCGTAGCTAAACACAACAAGGAAGAGCAGCCAACCAGCATTGTGCTCACTGGTTAAAACGAGGCAATTATTCTATTTCACCAGCTAACAAAATCAGAACTTTCTTCGGAGATATAATCTGTCAACTTTGGGACAAGGGGAGGTTACACTAAAACTGACAGTAACATTACACCTTGGACCGATTCATCCCTCAACAGTACAGCTTTTAGCAAGATATCTGAAGTTAAAACAGGCAAATATAATCTCAATTCTCATTCAAGCCAACACTTCTTTCAGCCTGCAGTTGTGCACGAGTGCTACGCAAGGGCAATATTAGGAAATTGAGTCCAAAAATTAGACCCTAATGTAGCAGGCAATTTAGGGGTTAAACAGTCTGAGGGGGAAAAAGACCTACCAGCACAGAGTCAGAGGGAAATGCCCATTCCTGGCTGAGTTACATTGTCCCAGTCAGACTTCAACTCGTTAGTGGGTATACACATGATGCCCCAGATCCATTGTTCTTCGGGACACTCCTGTCTGACCAGCTATTAGCCCATTAGAGTCTGATGGCCTCTTTGCCCGTCAATGGGAAGTTAGTTGCGTATCAGTAGCATGGCTCTGTTCTTTTTCATAAACGGGAGTGGGCAATAAAGAAGGCAAGATAATGCTGATGGGTTCAAGACCGGACACCCCAGAGTTAGCGAGACAGCGAGAGAGAGGGAGTGCTGTTTTGAATAGTTACAGGCTTTGGAAATCAACCAATGCAGTCATGAAAGTTGCCACCAAAGCAGGCTTTGGAAAAAGGGTTCAGAATGAGGGTCCCCGCCAGAAGAAAAATTGCTTTGTAAATGCAAGCATTGCCTTTGTCTGCCTGTCAAAGTGACATGAGAGTTGCATGTTCTGTTAGTGTTGTCTAATCGGAACTAGCGTGTTAAGGTTAAGAAACTGCATGTAACCTGCTATTGTTAGGGTTGAAGTTTAAAAGATTAAATATTTTCTTTTCTTTTAATAAAGTTTGTTTATAAAATAACTTAAGCCCTCTTTTCTCATATTATCACTCTTGGAACAAATTGATCTTTCTGCAACGCATTACACTTTAAAAAGTTATGGCTCTGGTTCAGCCTCCGAGCCACCGTTGAGAGCTGACCAGTCATCCATAAAAAAAGAGCAATAACATTTTAAAATAAATTCTAGTTGGAACAAAACTAAAAGAAGGAATGATGTAACCAAATGCCACTTTTCAGTGCAGAAGGAGGCCTTTCAGCCCATCGAGTCTGCACCCACCCACAGGAAGACTGCCCTCCCTCGGTTCACTCCTCTGCAACCCCACCTAACCATTGGACATAAACGGACAATTTAGCATGTCCAATCCACCTAACCTGCACATCTTTGGACTGTGGAAGGAAACCACAGCACCCGGAGGAAACCCTCGACACGGGGTGACTATGGAAGATCCAGGGAGCCGGTTTAGCTCAGTTGGCTGGGTGGCTGGTTTGATGCAGAGCGAGGCCAGCAGCAAAGGTTCAATTCCCGTACCGGCTGCGGTTGTCCATGAAGGCCCCGCCTTCTCAACCTTGCCCCTCGCCCGAGGTCTGGTGATCCTCAGGTTAAATCACCACCAGTCAGCTCGCCTTCTCAAAGGGGAAAGCAGCCTATGGTCATCTGGGGACTATGGCGACTTTTTTTATGCCAACTCCACACAGGCAGTCACCCGAGGTCGGAATTGGACCCGGGTCCCTGGCGCTGTGAGGCAGCAATGCTAACCACTGTGCCACCCCACATACTAGAATATTATAATATTAATAATATGAAAAATTTAGACTATAATTTGGAGGAATTTCGAAAATTTGAGAACAGTTTCATAAAATCCAACTGGACATGGGGGGGGCCATTCAACCCATCATCCCTATGTCAACTGCTTGAAAGTGCTATCCAATTGGTTCAGCTCTTTCCTCAATAGCTCTATATTTCTTTTTCCTTTTGCGAGCAGATACCCAATTTTGCTTCAGGACGTTTCTATTAAATCTGCTTGCAGCGCGAAGGCAGCGCATTCCGAATCACAACACACAGTGAAACAATTCTCATCTCCCTAATCTTCTGCCCATTGTTACAAATCTTGAACACTGGTTAAAATCTCCCCTTAGCCTTCCATGTCCAAAGGAGATCAAGCTCAGCTTCTGTCGCCTCACCACGAAAGGCCTCACTGTAGGAAAGATGTGACTGCACGCGAGAGGGTGCAGAGGAGATTCACCAGGATGTAGCCTGGGCTAGTGCGTTTCAGCCACCGAGAGAGACTGGATTGGCTGGGGCCGTTTTCCTTGGAGCCGAGGGATGTGCGGGAAATCATGAGAGGCACAGATATAGTGGGTAGGAAGGAATGTTTCCCCTTAGCGGAAGGGGTCAATGACCAGGGGACATTGATTTAAGAGCAGCAGGATGTTTAGAGGAGATGGGATGAAAAATGATTTCGCCCAGAATGTGGTGGGAATTTCACTGCCTGAAAGGTGGTAGAGAGAGGCAGGAACCCTCACAACATTTGATTTAAAAGTGCACTTAAAATACTGTTGCATACAAGGCCATGGGCCAAGTGCTGGAAAACGGGATTAAATTGGGAAAATGGTGCTTGATGGCTGGCACAGAATGGGCCAAAGTGAAGCTCTTATGATTCTGTGAAATCTCTCATTCCTGGTACCATCCCAGAAAATGTCGCCTGCGAATATATTACCATCCTTCCTGAACTGTGGTGCCCAGAATGAGGCATTTTACTTCAGTTGAGGTCTAACCTCCGATTTATAAACGTCAATCAGATTTTCCTTGCTTTCATACTCCATTTACAAAACTTTAAAAACAGGCGTACTAACTTGTCCTGCCACCTTTAAAGATTTAGGAAATGAACCCCCAATCCTCACTCATCTTATATTTTCTTTAAAAGGCTACAGTGAAGAGACAATTTCGACTGACTGAAGACCAACTAAAAACAAGACTATACCCTCCATCTCCACGACGAGACAAACTAAATTTCTCAGCATAAAAATACTGGATCTGTTTTTTTTTATAGATTTAGACTACCCAATTCTTTTTTTGAATTAAGGGGCAGTTTAACCTGGCCAACCCATCTACCCTGCACATCAGATTTTACACAGGAACTTCAGTGCAGTGTTAATAGAACATAGAACAGTACAGCACAGAACAGGCCCTTCATTGTGCCGAGCACTGTCCGAAACCAAGATCAAGCTATCCCACTCCGTCATTCTGGTCTGCTCCATGTGCCTATCCAATAACCGCTTGAAAGTTCCTAAAGTGTCCGACTCCACTATCACAGCAGGCAGTCCATTCCACATTCTAACCACTCTCCGAGTAAAGAACCTACCTCTAACATCCCTCCTATATCTCCCACCCCGAATCTTATAGTTATGCCCCCTTGTAATAGCTACGTCCACCCGAGGAAATAGTCTCTGAACGTCCACTCAATCTATCCCCCTCATCATCTTATAAACCTCTATTAAGTCGCCTCTCATCCTCCTCCGCTCCAATGAGAAAAGCCCGAGCTCCCTCAACCTTTGCTCATAAGACCTACCCTCCAAACCAGGCAGCATCCTGGTAAAGCTCCTTTGCACCCTTTCCAATGCTTCCACATCCTTCCTATAATGAGGTGACCAGAACTGCACACATTACTCTAAATGTGGTCTCACCAGGGCCCTGTACAGTTGCAGCATAACCCCACGGCTCTTAAACTCAAGCCCCCTGTTAATAAACGCTAACACACTATAGGCCTTCTTCACGGCTCTATCCACTGAGTGGCAACCTTCAGAGATCTGTGGACATGAACTCCAAGATCTCTCTGTTCCTCCACATTCCTCAGAACCCTGCCATTAACCCAGTAATCCGCATTCAAATTTGTCCTACCAAAATGAATCACCTCACACTTATCAGGGTTAAACTCCATCTGCCATTTTTCGGCCCAGCTCTGCATCCTATCAATGTCTCTTTGCAGCCTACAACAGCCCTCCACCTCATCCACTACTCCACCAATCTTGGTGTCATCAGCAAATTTACTGACCCACCCTTCAGCCCCCTCCTCCAAGCCATTGATAAAAATCGCAAATAGCAGAGGACCCAGCACTGATCCCTGTGGTACACCGCTGGTAACTGGGCTCCAGTCTGAACATTTTCAATCCACCACCACCCTCTGTCTTCTATGTGATAGCCAGTTACTTATCCAATTGGCCAAATTCCCCTCTATCCCACACCTCCTTACTTCCTTCATGAGCCGACCATCGGGAAGCTTATCAAATGCCTCATGTAAGCCGAGAACATAGAACATTACAGCGGCGGGATCGAACCCGGGCCCTCGGCGCCATGAGGCAGCAGTGCTAACCACTGCACCGCCATGCTGCCCAAAAGTACTGGATCTAACACATCAATCGAACGTCACAAATCCTGAACTTTGATACAGACAAAACTTGATTTTCAAAGAGCCAATTTTTAAACCACTTGACCAATTAAGATAGACCCAAATGATGCCAATCTCAGTTACGCAGCAGCGTTCTAATCTTTGCAAACAGGTGGAGTCAAGGCCAGAAAGATGTCCGAAACATGGCAGGACAAGGCCAACACTTTAAACCCCAAGTTCTGAATTCTTATCTGATCATTGCTTGCCGACATTTCTTGTTAATTTAGATTTCTGATAGCATTGTTTAGGGGTGTGAAAGAGTTGGTGACTTTCTGGGATACAGTTACACAGAAATTCCTCCACCATCACCGTACAGCCCCAACCCTGACTACCTCAACATCCCACCACCCAAGTGGCCATTCCTCAGGCAAGCACCTAGCCAGTGAATGCTGGCAGGCTTTTGCTGGGTCTCAGGCAAAATCAGAGAAGAACTCCAGCATCGATCAGGTTCCGGGAATACCTGTCACTCTTGACATTTTTCCTGGTCTTTGTCAGGCCAATCCATGTTGGAGTTCCACTGGGATGTGTCGAGCACTTCCCATACCTTGGCAGCCACCTCTCTCAATCGGCCACCATCAGCGATGAGATTCAACAGCCCCACCAGCTCAGCCTTCTACAAACAGCAGCGAGTGTTTGGCAATAAGGACCTCCACAAGTCAACAAAAGCCCCATCATCACCATTTTCCAGTAACACAGTGATACTTGGACTGCGTGTCAGTCGCACATAAGAACGAGCGAGAAATTCCATTGGCTACGCCTTCACCACATCCTCAGGATCTGTTCGGAGGACCATTGGGCAAATTCTAGTGTCCTTCTTGAAGCCAGCTCCACAAATATCCGGTCAAAACTCCTGCAAAATCAACTTCCCACACCGGATGACCAAAAACTGTGTCCCCCTATTAGGTCCAGTCCTCTCAACTCTCAGATGGCCAACGTTCTTGGGGAGGACAAAGAAAATGCTTCAAAGCGACTCTGAAGCTCTCCTTGAAGCAAGAGGCGTTTATACCAATGACAGGAGGGGCTTGTTACCATTCGTTCAGAATAGCAACACGGTAGCACAGTGGTTAGCACTGTTGCTTCACAGCGCCAGGGTCTCAGGTTCGATTCCTGGCTTGGGTCACTGTCTGTGCGGAGTCTGCACGTTCTCCCAGTGTCTGCTTGTGTTTCCTCCGGGTGCTCCGGTTTCCTCCCACAAGTCCCGAAAGACATGCTTCTTACGTGAATTGGACATAGAATTCTCCCTCTGTGTACCCGAACAGGCGCTGGAATGTGGCGACGAGGAGATTTTCACAGTGACTTCATGGCATATTAATGTAAGCCTAGTTGTGACAATAAAGATTCTTATTATTATGGTGACAACTTGTCCATCATGCTTGTAGAGTCACAGCGTCGTAATGCTGAGACGAGCAGCAGCAGAGAAGGAAAGAAAAGAAAGCAGATCCTGAACTCCGGTTCTCACTGCCTCGGGGGACACCCTGTTCAATTGTGTACAGATCTGCCCGGCCTGCTCAACAACAAGACGACCCAAGGCACAAATCCATGGTCCCGAGTCGACATCATCCTTCAAATAGAGGGGCAGTCAACGACGGCAGCAACGCAGGAGACTATTCAGCCCATCACAACCGTGCCGGCTCTCTGCGAGAGCAACTAAGCTGGCTCCACTCCCCCACCTTTAACCTGCAACCCGACAAATTTATTTGCTTTTCAGAAAATTATCCTATTCTCTTTTGAAGGCCGTGTTGAATTTGCGCACATCACTCTCAGGCAGAGTCCTCCAGATCCTAACCACTCGCCGCGTTAAAAAGGTTGTTCTTCGGGTCGCGTTTGGTTCTTATGCCTTAAATCAGTGCCGTCTGTTTCTCGATCCTTCCAGCAAGGAAACAGTTTCTCCCACCTCTCCTCTGTCCAGACCCTCATGATTTTGAACCTCTCTATCAAATCTCCACTCAATCTTCTCAAGGGAGAGCACTCCCAGCCTCCAATGCCCTAGGTGTGTGCAACTCAGTGGGTAGAACGCCGCGCAGCATTTACACCTTGAAAGCAAGCGACAAACCGTTAGCAGAAATCACTAAGAATGCTGTCCATCGTTCCGGAGTGTGAACGGAGAATGGGCCACCCTCCTAAACATCTTTCAAATTTCTGCTGAGTCCAACAACAACCCAACTTATCTACACCAATTAGTCGAATCAACACCTTAAATTGTACCACATCTTGATGTAATGACTCATTTCAGGCGTACATCATGCTGAATGATAAAAATTTGACGCTTGGAAATGAAGCTGGCAAAATATCCAAGCCAAAATAGCTTCAAAAGCAAACACCTGCGTTCTTAAGGATGTGAGCAAAGCTGGCGCAGTGTATTAATTGCCCATCTCCGAGAAGCAGCAACCAGGCAGCACGGTGCCACAGTGGTTAATACTGTGGCTTCACAGCTCCAGGGTACCCGGTTCGACTCCCGGCTGGGTCACTGTCTGTGCAGAGTCTGCAAGTTCTCCCCGTGTCTGCATGAGTTTCCTCCGGGTGTGCCGATTTTCTCCCACAAGTCCTGAAAGATTTGCTTTTAGGTGGATTCTGAATTCTCCCTCTGTGTACCCGAACAGACGCCATAATGTGGCGACTAGGGGCTTATCACAGTAACTTCATTGCAGTGTTAATGTAAGCCTACTTGTGACAATAAAGATTATTACTATAAAAGGCCACTTCAGGGGATATTAAGAGTTGAGCGACTAATGGAGAATTGGAGCCAAGCAATGGATGGATAGCAAAGGCTATCTTTCATTTAAATAGTACCTTGCAAAACCTCAGGACTGCCCACAGCACTCTGCAGCCAATGAAATACTTTGTTGTTTACCGTTGTAAATGTGGGCCGCACGGTGGTGGGGTAGTTAGCACTGCTGCCTCATGGCGCCGAGGTCCCAGGTTCAATCCCGGCTCTGGGTCACTGTCCGTGTGGAGTTTGCACATTCTCCCCGTGTCTGCGTGGGTCTCACCCCCACAACCCAAAGATGTGCAGGGTAGGTGGATTGGCCTCGCTAAATTGCCCCTTAATTAGAAAAAAAGTGATTGGACACTAAATTTAAAAAAATATAAATAAATAAATGAATAAATGAATAAATGAATAAATGAATGCTGGAGGTGTGACCGCCAATTTGTGCTTCGCAAGTCTGACAAGCGATAATATAATAGGGATATTAGCTGAGGAATAGTGACCCCTGTTATGACAGGTCAGCGACTTTGATGTTCTGATGCCAGCTCTTAAAGATTCATTGGATTGACTATCACTCAGCTCGCCAGAGTGGGATTTGAACTTTTAACAACTGCAATTGCTGGCTCAGTTTCCCGCTGTACCGTTTAAGCTCACGTTGAATTAAAAATAGTCAAATAAAATTGCGAGCTACAAATCCCTAAAGCAGTGAGCAAAACAGCACCAAAATTATGGAAACTAGCAAAGATGTCCAAGACTTGCAGTTACCTGGCGTTGCTGGTGTTAGAGGTGGAAGAGAGACCGCTCGGAGGGACAGTCAGCCATGGGGTCATCATTCGCAGACCGGAGGAAATCGTCTGACCTCCAGAGTTTACTGAAATCAGAAAAATGGAAGAGATATTGTGGTGGGAGGGACCGGACATTTCTTGGAGCCCTTCAGAGTTTCCGCACGCGCAAATGGAGTGTAGTATCCGGCACCCACAGCTGGTTATGTCATAGGCAGCATAACTCCCCTCTCGCCAGTTCAGTTGACTGCTCCCCCACCACTGCCACAGTCACGCCGGCAGAGGTCCAACGCAGCAGGAGAGATTTCGACCTGATCTTTAAGTGCCTGCCGCTGGTGAATTTGTCAGGACTGTGTTTTGTTCTATTGGCTCATGGGATGTGGCAAGGCCAGCATTTGTTCCCATAACTCCCCCAATCGATGGACCATTTCAAGGGGAAGTTCAGAGTCAACCATGTTGCTGTGGGTCTGGAGTCACATATAGGCCCGACCGGGTTAAGGATGGCAGATCTCCTTCCCAAAAGGACGTTTAGTGAACCAGATGGATTTTTACAACAATCAGTAATAGTTGTCATGGTCCCCATTACGGAGATCAGCTTTATGCAGTCCTGCAGTCAACATATCAACAAAACAGTCTGGGGAACCTACAAACTGGTAAGCAGGAACTGGCGAGTGCCTATTCTACTGTTTGATAGCATAGCAAGAATACAGGTAAGGACTGTTGTTGCAGAGTCAGCAGAACCAGAAGGCCCTCAGTGTTATTACTATTCTCAATATGGAAGTAGTAAGGGGTGTGATCGAAGGGCAAGTCACGGCAGGACAGCTTGGTCATGTGGAATGCTCCTCCTGTGCTATGTGGGAGACCAGGGACACCTCTAGTGTCCAGGATGAACACGTGTGCAGCTGCAGCTACTGACAATCCATGTATCGGGGCTCAAGTGGAGGCTGGAGTCGCTCTGGAGCAGCCGTCAGGCTGAGACTTTTGTGGATTGAACATTTAAAGAGGTGGTCACACCCCAGGCTAGATCTGCATAGGCAGAAAGGGAATGGGTGACTGGCAGGTAGAATAGAGGTCAGCAGGTAGTCCAGGAGTCCCCTGGGGCGCTCGTCCTCTGAATCAGATACATTGTTTGGGGCACTGTCGGGGTAATGACTGCTCTGGAGAATGCAGTGAATGCCAGGTAACACCATGGGTGGTTCAACTGCGCAGGCGAAGAGGAAAAAGAAAAGGGATTTAATTGTAAGGGGAACAGATAGCCATTTCTGTGGCCACAAAAGTGATTCCAGGATAACCTCCCTGGCGCTATAGGGACCAGGGTATCATAGAACGACTGCAGAACATTTTGGAGGGGGAGGGGATGAACAGCCAGCAGTCGTGGTACACATTGGGACCAATGACAGTTTTTAAAACAGGCATGAGGTCCTGAAAGATAAGCA
Source organism: Scyliorhinus canicula (assembly GCF_902713615.1). Lineage (NCBI taxonomy): Eukaryota > Metazoa > Chordata > Chondrichthyes > Carcharhiniformes > Scyliorhinidae > Scyliorhinus > Scyliorhinus canicula. Next base: position 21,388,371 of record NC_052169.1, on the reverse strand, counting down.
CAGGGAGTTAGGTGATAAATTAAGCAGCTAGTAAGAGGAGAAATAGGAGGACAGGTAGGATGAAGGCGTGGCTAGAGGGGTGTTTCGGACAATGTGCTTCAGATTGCCGAGCCATTGAGACTTGTACAAACTGGATGGGTTACACCCAAACAGGAACATGGCCAATATCTTTTCAGAGGTGTTTGCGAGTGCTGTGAGGGAGGCTTTAAACAGGTATGGCAGGGCGGGGGATACCTGAGCAGCGAGTTAAAGGAGATGGAAACTGGGTTAGAAACAAAAGGCAGAAAAAGTGAAAGCAAAAGAGGAAGGCATGGGAATAAAAGGCAAAAACAAACAGCAGCTCTAATGCCCCTAGGAATGTAAGGAAAAGTGTTGTATAAAAAACAAAATTCTGTCTCTTAATGTGTGGAGCATAAAACAAGGTAACGGAGTTCATGGCACAAATAGCGTTAAATGGGTATGATCTAATGGCCATTACTGAACCTTGATCTCAAGGACATCAAATCAACGTTCAGGGTTATTTGCATTTTGGAAAGGACAGGTGGAAAGGAAAAGGCGATGGGGTAGCTCTGTTAATGAGAGAGAAAATAAGTAAAGCTCTGAGAGACAATCTAGGCTCAGAGGATGAGGAGCCGGTTTTCGTGGAAGTGACAAGGAAGGAAAGGGTCAGAGTTTTGTTTAAGCCCCTGAAAAGTAGCCACATTGCAGGAAAGAGTCAAATCAAGAAATGATAAATGCATGTAAAAGGAACACGGCATTAACCATGGGCGACGTTAATTTTCATATAGATTGGGCTAACCAAATTGGAAACAGCAGCCAAGAGAATGAATTCATAAAGAGTGCATTCAGGGGAGTTTCTTGGAGCAATGTGCTCTGGAACCAACTCTGGATCAGGCTATTTTGAATCTGGTAACATAGAACATAGAACAGTACAGCACAGAACAGGCCCTTCGGCCCTCGATGTTGTGCCGAGCAATGATCACCCTACTCAAACCCACGTATCCACCCTATACCCGTAACCCAACAACCCCCCCCCCCCCCCCCCCCCTTAACTTTACTTTTTAGGGCAATTTAGCATGGCCAATCCACCCAACCCGCACATCCTTGGACCGTGGGAGGAAACCGGAGCACCCCGTGGTAGTTTAAATAAATGATCTCAAGGTTAAGGATCCCCTAGGAAGTAGTGATCACAGCATGGTGGAATTAAGCATTCAGCTTGAGTGAGAGAAAACTGGAACGGGAATATCAGTGTTGAACTTAAAGGGGAATTATGTGGAGACGAGAACGGAATTGGCCACAGTGGAGTGGTCACATAGAACAGGAGCAGTGGCAGGCATGAGTTACAGAGATCACAGAATCAGTTCAGAAGGCGGCCGTTCAGCCCATCGAGTCTCCACCAACCCTCCGAAAGAGCACCCTACCCAGGCCCTACCCCCGTAACTCCACCTAACCTTTGGGCACTAAGGAGCAATTCAGCATGGCCAATCCACCCAACCTGCACACCGTTGGAGATAATTAATGACCCCCCAGCACAAATACATCCCAACGAGGAGGAAAGACTCTTAAGGGGAGGAAGAACCTACCACAAGCCACCAAGGAAATTAAGGAGGGTATTAAGTAGAAAGCGGAAGCATCTACGATTACAAAAGTTCATTTGGAAGCACTAGCTTTCGGAGAGTAGCTCCTTCATCAGGTGAGTCACCTGATGAAGGAGCTGCGCTCCGAAAGCTAGTGATTCCAAACAAACCTGCTGGACTTTAACCTGCCGTTGTCAGACTTCTTACTGTGCCCACCCCAGTCCAACGCCGACATCTCCACATCATGACAAAAGTCAATGGTAGACCAGAGGACTGGGAAGGATTCAGAATGCAGCAAAGATGGGCTACAAAAAAAAACAGGAAGGAGAAAATAAACTAGGAGGGCAGGTGAGTGAGAAACATAAAAACAGACACTAAGAGGTTTTTTTATTTAAGTGCAAAGGAAGGGAGAAGTAAAAAGCATTGGCCCTCTAGAGAAGGAAGGTGGAGAAGTAATTATGGGGAACGCAGAAAGGGCAGAGGAGTTACATCGACATATTGCATCGGTCTTTCCTGTAGACGACACAACAGGCATCCCAGAAATAGTAAAAAATACGGAGGAGGAATTAAAGACACTCACAATCATGATTCGATGAATCATCAGATAATTCATTTTAGGCAAACAAATGGGGTTAAAGGTCCCCTGGATCCGATGCTTTGCACCCCAGGGTCTTAAAGGAGGTAGCTACAGAGATCGTGGTAGCCATTTTCCAAAAATCCTTGGATTCTAGAACTGGGCCAAAGGATTGAAAATCTGCCAATGTAGCATCCTTGTTCAAAAAGGGAAGGAGAGAAAATGCAGGAAACTATAGGCCAGTGGTTATTGGAAAAGTATTACAATCAATTATTAAGGAGATAATAGCAGTGCATTTGGAAAGTCATAATCTGATCAAGCAGCGTCAGCATGGTTTCATGAAGGGGAAATCATGTCTGACTAATTTACTAGAGTTCTTTAAGGAGATATCAGCCGAGTAGATAGAGGAGAATGAGTCGATGATGTATATTTGGATTTTCAAAATGCATTTGAGAAGGTGCCACACAAAAGGCTACTATAGGGCAACATGGTAGCACAGCTGCTTCACAGCTCCAGGGTCCCAGGTTCGAATACCGTGTCCGTGCGGAGTCTGCACGTCCTCCCCGTGTCTGCATGGGTTTCCTCCGGGTGCTCCGGTTTCCTCCCACAGTCCAAAGATGTGCAGGTTAGGTGGATTGCCCATGATAAATTGCCCTTGGTGTCCCAAAACGTTAGGTGGGGTTACGGGGATAGGGTGGAGGTGCGGGGATAGGGTGGAGGTGCGGGGATAGGGTGGAGGTGCGGGGATAGGGTGGAGGTGCGGGGATAGGGTGGAGGTGCGGGGATAGGGTGGAGGTGCGGGGATAGGGTGGAGGTGCGGGGATAGGGTGGAGGTGCGGGGATAGGGTGGAGGTGCGGGGATAGGGTGGAGGTGCGGGGATAGGGTGGAGGTGCGGGGATAGGGCGGAGGGATAGGGTGGAGGTGTGGGGATAGGGCGGAGGTGTGGGGATAGGGTGGAGGTGCGGGGATAGGGTGGAGGTGCGGGGATAGGGCGGAGGGATAGGGTGGAGGTGTGGGTATAGGGTGGAGGTGTGGGTATAGGGCGGAGGTGCGGGGATAGGGCGGAGGTGCGGGGATAGGGCGGAGGTGCGGGGATAGGGCGGAGGTGCGGGGATAGGGCGGAGGTGCGGGGATAGGGCGGAGGTGCGGGGATAGGGCGGAGGTGCGGGGATAGGGCGGAGGTGCGGGGATAGGGCGGAGGTGCGGGGATAGGGCGGAGGTGCGGGGATAGGGCGGAGGTGCGGGGATAGGGTGGAGGTGTGGGTATAGGGTGGAGGTGTGGGGATAGGGTGGAGGTGCGGGGATAGGGCGGAGGTGCGGGGATAGGGCGGAGGTGCGGGGATAGGGCGGAGGTGCGGGGATAGGGCGGAGGTGCGGGGATAGGGCGGAGGTGCGGGGATAGGGCGGAGGTGCGGGGATAGGGCGGAGGTGCGGGGATAGGGCGGAGGTGCGGGGATAGGGCGGAGGTGCGGGGATAGGGCGGAGGTGTGGGGATAGGGTGGAGGTGTGGGGATAGGGCGGAGGTGCGGGGATAGGGCGGAGGTGTGGGGATAGGGTGGAGGTGTGGGGATAGGGTGGAGGTGTGGGGTTAGGGTGGAGGTGCGGGGATAGGGCGGAGGTGCGGGGATAGGGCGGAGGTGCGGGGATAGGGTGGAGGTGTGGGGATAGGGCGGAGGTGTGGGGTTAGGGTGGAGGTGTGGGGTTAGGGTGGAGGTGTGGGGATAGGTAGGGTGCTCTTTCCAATAGCCAGTGCATACTCGATGGGCCAAATGGCCTCCTTCTTCACTGTAAATTCTATGATTCTAGGAAATTCTATACACAAGATAGGCACGGTGTTGGAGGTAATATTCTGGCATGGATAGAGAGCTGACTAACTAGCAGGACGCGGTGAGTATTGATAAGGGGGCCTTTCTCAGGTTGGAAAGCATTAACCAGTGCAGTGCCACAGGGATCGGTGATGGGACCGCAGCTCTTCACAGCACAGATTAATCATTTGGAGGAAGGAACAGAGAGTACTGTGGCCACATTTGCAGTTAATACAACATGCCTTCCCGGCCACCTTTGTGAGGAGGCTATAAACAGTTCAGAGAGAGAAACTGACAGGTTAAGTGAGTGGGCAGAAAATTAGCAAATGGAATTAAACACGAGAAAATGTGAGGTTGTTCATTTCGGAAGAATGGGGTGGATGATTATTACTGAAATAGAGAGAGACTGCAGAAAGGTGTAGCACACAGAGGGACTTGGAGGTCGTTGTTTGTTTTTTTAAATTTTATTTTTCTTATTTTATTTATTTACTTTTTTAAATTTAGAGTATCCAATTCATTTTTTCCAAATTAAGGGGTAATATAGCGTGGCCAATCCACCTACCCTGCACATCTTTAGGTTGTGGGGACGAAACCCACGCAAACACGGGGAGAATGTGCAAACTCCACACGGGCAGTGGCCCAGAGCCGGGATCGAACCTGGGACCTCAGCGCCGTGAAGCAGCAGTGCTAACCACTAGGGCACCGTGCTGCCCATGGAGGGGTCCTTGTTCCTGAAACCCAGAAAGCGAGCATACAGAGGTAGATGGTAATAGGGAAGGCAAATGGAATTCTGGCTCTTACCTCTCGGGAGCTGGAGTATATGGTGTTGCTGCAACTGTACAAGGTACGAGTGTGGCTACATTTAGGATTCTGTGTACATTATTGGCCCCCTTATTTAAGGAAAGATATATCATTGGAGGCCGACCAGAGGAGGTTTACTCGGATGATCCCGGGAATGGAGGGATTGCCATATGAGGAAAGATTAAACAGGTTGGGTCTGAGCTTCTTGGAATTCAGAGGAATGAGAGGTGATATGATTGAAACATGTAACATTCTGAAGGGGTCAGACAGGGTACATGTTGGTAGGATGTTTCCACTCATGGGAGAGCGTGGTATCAGAAGGCAGAGTTACAGAATAAGGGGGCGCTCATTTAAGGTAGATTTGAAGAAGGATTTATTCTCGGAGCGGTGAATCTTTGGCATTCTCTATCCCAGGAAGCTGTGAGGGACGAGAGCCTTGAACAGCAGGAAAGTGGACTTAAGAGTTAGATCAGCCATGGTCTTAGTAAATGGCAGAGTAGGCTCGAGGGGCTGAATGCCCTCCCCCTCTTCTTATATAGGGCAGCACCGTAGCACAAGGGATTAGCACTGTGGCTTCACAGCGCCAGGGTCCCAGGTTCAATTCTCCGCTGGGTCACTGTCTGTGCGGAGTCTGCACGTTCCCCCCCGTGTCTGCGCGAGTTTCTTCCGGGTGCCATGGTTTCCTCCCACAGTCCAAAGACGTGCAGGTTAGGTGGATTGGCCATGCTAAATTGTCCTTGGTGACCAAAATGGTGAGGAAGGGCTTAGGTGGGTCGGTGCAGACTCGATAGGCCGAATGGCCTCCTTCTGCACTGTATGTTCTATATTCTATATTCCAGATTTATTAATTGAGTTTGAAGTCCACCAGCTGCCACGGTGGGATTGGAACCGATGTCTGCCACGCATTAGCCCATGATTGCTACCCCAGCGACATTATAACCACAGCATCATCTCTCCCTGCATTTAAAGATAAACGAGTGCACTATTACTGAACCAGTTGTGGTCGAGGGACTCAGAGGGCCGAGGGGGAGGGAGTTGTGGTTGGATGGGTCAGGGAGAGAGGGAGGTGGGGAAGGGGGAGGAAGAAAGGAGAAGTAAAACATCACCCTCTGTTGTTCTTGTGCACCTCTCAATAACCAGTTTGGGTGCTCAGCGGAGCATGGCAACAGCTAACAGACACATCGTTTGTGGATAGGACCGTGCTTGACACAAGGGAAGCAGCTTTGATAATAATGAAGAAAAATGGAAGATCTCTGCCGCTGTGAGCAGAGATCCTCGACTCTGCTGTTCGCCCAAGGGTGCACTTGCATTCCTCTCAATTCTAAAGCCCAGGGTGCTGCGGTCTCCCAGCAGGGGCATTTGAGCAAATCCAAAAGCTGCTTACATGCATATGTGGATGCCCTCGTCGGCTGTATGGCTGCCAGACGCCAGCGATAGACGGACATAGTCCGACTGCAGCCCCAGTATCCCGGCTTTCCAATCTTTATCACTTTCGCAACCGCTCAGCGCTCTGAATAAATGTAAGATATTTCAACCTGAACATTTGAGAGCGAGTGCGCGGGGTTTGAGAGAGGGTGCTGCATGGGCAGGCTGTGTGCACAGGCTGATAGAGTTATCACACACCGACACAGGATGATTTATGCAATCGTTTATGCTTCCTATGAGGCAACCTTGCAACTCGTCTTTTTGAAATGACGCACAAACCAGACACAGAGACATCAATCACTTCACAACCTGGCCTCACCATAAACATTATTCTGCATCTCAGTGAGCCGGAGAAAAAGTTTTTTTTTTTTTAAACTTGAACCTTAAAGCCACTTATTAAATTTATCATTTTGCTAAATATTCATCGACAATTGCACCTCATTCACACACAAATTCACAGGGACAGTCGGATTCAGCGCGATTACAGATTTCAGTAAAGCAGATTGGCGAGCACGTGAGTGCTTTTTTTAAACAATATTGGCCGGAGCCAGACGATTCCGGCAAGCCTCGCACGATTATCTGGTCACGATCACACTGCTGTGTGCGGGTGTCTGTGCACAAGCTGCATCCCCTGCTTCCCACATTACAGACGTGACTATGGGAGGTGGGTAATGCTCTGGGGTCCTGGGGTTCGAATCCCAAAAGGGCAGATGGTGAAATTTGAATGCGATAAAAATTTGGAATTGAAATTCTAACAAGGGGGTGGCACGGTGGTTAGCACTGGGACTGCGGCGCTGAGGACCCGGGTTCGAGTCCCGGCCCTGGGTCACTGTCCGTGTGGAGTTTGCACATTCTCCCCGTGTCTGCGTGGGTTTCACCCCCACAACCCATAGATGTGCAGGGTAGGATTGGCCACGCTAAATTGCCCCTTAATTGGACAAAAAAATATTGGGAATTCTAAATTTATATTTTTTTTTAAAAGTCTAACGATGATCATGAAACGATTGTTGTAAAAACCCAATTGGTTCACTAATGCCCCTCAGGGAAGGAAATCTGCCGTCCTTACCCGGTCTGGCTGACGTGTGACTCCAGGTCCACAGCAATGTGGCTGACTCTTTTAAAAAGGTCACTCATTTTCACAGTAACTTCATTTGAAGCCTACTTGTGACAATAAGCGATTTTAATTTCAGTTCGAGGGCAATTTGGGACAGGCAATAAATGCTGGCTTTGTTTGCGACGTCCACATCCCAAGAATTAATTTTTTTTAAACTCAGTGCTTCAATGGCGGGAAAGCACGTTGGAACATCCCAACGGCGTGAAAAGCACCACGTCAATGAAGGTCCTCCTTTCCTTTTTTGTTAAAGAGGAAGAGCATTTGAGAAACTGGAAACGTTCCAGCCTGTAAAGGAAACAACAACAAACCTAGAATCTGGTTTTAAATTAAACAGCGGGATGAAAACTAGGGAACTTTTTTTTATAAATTTAGAGTACGCAATAAGTTTTTCCAATTAAGGGGCAATTTAGCTTGGCCAATCTACCTACTTTGCACATCTTTGGGTTGTGGGAGTGAAACCAACGCAGACACGGGGAGAATGTGCAAACTCAACACGGACAGTGACCCAGGGCCGGGATTCGAACCCGGGTCCTCAGCGCCATAGGCAGCAATGCTAACCACTGTGCCACCGTGCTGCCCTGCAAATTCAAAACTACCAGGCAACTTTAGGTATGCCATTAGGGAATTCTTAAACACAAACATGCGCAGACTGACACCCGCGCGCATGCACACTGAGACACGCACACGCATGAGAAGCTGAGATGTGCTGGAACACGCGTGATGGGCGGCACGATGCCAGTGATTAGCACTACTGTCTCACAGCTCCAGGGATCCGGGTTCAACTCCAGCCTTGG